>NC_133769.1:167644452-167650211 GCF_003597395.2 Chelonoidis abingdonii | reverse complement strand
ATATGTTAATATCGAATTTAGCGCTACTCCTCTCGTTGGGGAGGAGTACAGAAACTGATTTAAAGAGCCCTTTGTATCGATATAAAGGGCCTCGTTGTGTGGACGGGTACAGCTTTAAATCGATTTAATGCCGCTAAAATCGGTTTAAACGTGTAGCGTAGACCAGGCCTGAGCCCAGGTTTATATTGCAGTGTAGACGTATCCTAAGGCTGTCTCTTCACTACAAAAAAAGTTTGCATTAGTTTATCCCACAGCAAATAAACCAAATGTTTGCTGTCCCACTGTAAAATCCTAGCAAAAGCAAGACACTTGTAGTTTTTACCATGAGGCAACGTCAGCATTATCCTGCCTGTGGCTGACCTGACCACATTTACCTCACAGTAAAAATACAGTGCCTGGTCTCCGGTAGGATTTTACAGCAGATTACATTAGCCACCCCACCATCAAAATGCACTTAGATGTGAAGATAAAAGCCTTAGACACTTGTTTTGGCAGTAGTTTCAGTTTCCATGGCAGCACAATTTTAATGAATCTAGATTAGTCCATTGCTCCTGTGAACAGGATTAAACAGGGCTCGTCTACACTACCACTTTTGTCAGTATAACTTATATCACTTAGGGGGTATGAAAAAAACCACACCTCTGAACAACATAAGTTACACCAACAGACACATCCATGTGGACAGAGCTATCTCAGTGGGAGAGCTTCTGCCGCCGGCAGAGAGTGGCTACACAAGGAATATTACAATGGCGCAGCTGCATTGTACAGCTGTGCCACTGTAAACGCTGTCTTGTGGATATAGCCTAAATTATGCTTGTAAAGCAGCTGATCTGTGATGAAATTCATGCAGCTTCCCCAAGGAGGAAAAAACAAAAAGGTCGAAGAGGTGATTAGACCTAATTACATCAGTGCGATTTCTCTGGTCTCTTGTCAGTAGTTTCCTGGAGGAATGGTGCAACAAAAGGTCACATACTGATATATCTTCTGTATGCACATGGAAGTGTCACTGACGGTGGGAGTTTCCCTTGGGGGTTAAAGACAGCTGCAAAACCAAGATTTCAAAAAACACTCAACATTAGCAGTTGTTCCAATTGTTTTTAAGTGTGGCTTGTTCATGTTCTTTTGTTCTTTAAAAAATGGGCCCCAGAAAGTCCCTGGTAATCAGGAAACGAAGATAGCCATCTAGGCATAGCTATTATGCGTGCAGACTATGTTTGGGTTTCCATTCCTTCTACAGAGAAGAGCATGACTTTTGATTCTGAGCAGAGTGGGAAGGTGACATGGAAAAAATCACACTGTAGGAAAAAAAGATGACATCACAACGTTAAATTGCTGAAAAGCATAGTGGCTTTGAGGTGCCCTGACTGCTCAAAAAGATCTGCCCTGACTGCTCAAAGTCCATTAATTGATACTCTAGCATGAGTAAATCCCTGCCTTTTGTTGACACAGGTCCAGTGAAAGGGCAGAGCAAAATTTTGGGGCTGACAGGGTTACCAACTTTTGCAACTTTTGGGGGGGGTTCTGAAAGCTCTAGGCCCTAGGGCAGTGGTGGCCAACCTGTGGCTCTGGAGCCACATGCGGTTCTTCAGAAGTTAATATGCGGCTCCTTGTATAGGCACTGATTCCGGGGCTGGAGCTACAGGTGCCAAGTTTCCAATGTGCAGGGGGTGCTCACTGCTCAACCCCTGGCCAGGGGTGAAAGTAAAATACAGCTCTTACTGGTATGGGGCCCACTCTTTCTTCCCCTCCCTGCCCCAGAAGGGGCGGGGCCTCGGGTGGAAGGGGCGGGGCCAGGGTGAAAGTAAGTTACATTTCTTACTGGTACAGTCCAGAGGCAAGCAACCCACCTCCCCTAGATACTTCATACCTCTCATTGCATGACTTTGATATAGAAAATAAAGCTACTACTACCAGTACTGTCTGTAATAAAACTTTCATATTGGAATAAGCCTGAAAAAGTGAAAACTCACTGTCACATTTTTCTCCGTGTCCTCCATCCTCCTCCAGCCAGGCTGCCGACGCAGCTAGGCTCTGTATTCCCCCAACCCCCGCACTCAGCAGGGGCTGCAGTGGCTCCCCTCTAGCTTGCAGCAGGGAGACTGGCTGAGGGAGAAGCCTCCCCAGGATGCCTGCTGCCTGCATAGGAATAGTTTGAACTCAGCTGTTCACTCTGCAGGATTAGGGGCCATTTATGACATCTTTGTTAATATCGGTCACAGTTGTTGGGGTGGAGGTGAGACCAAGGCAGGGGCAGAATATGATAGGCATTTGACTGTACATCTTAAATCCAGAGCTAATAAAAGACAGTGGAAGGGGAAAACTCACTGTCACATCAGTTTCTCTTCCTTCTCCTCCCGCCAGGCTGCCGAGGGGGCTAGGCTCCATGTTTCCCCTCCCCTGAACCTCGCACTCAGCAGGGGCTGCAGCGGCTCCCCTCTAGCTTGCAGCAGGGAGCAGGGGGACTGGCTGAGGGAGAAGCCTGCCCAGGACACCTGCTGCCTGCATAGGAACCGTTTAAATTCACCTGTTCACTCCCTGGTTAAACCCGCAGGATTAGAGGCCATTTCTGGCATCCTTGTTAATTTCACTCACAGTTGTTGGGGCTGGAAGAGGAGGGAGGAGAGAAACCGATGTGACAGTGACTTTTCCTCTTCCACTGGCTTTTATTAGCTCTGGATTTAAGCTGTGCAGCCAAATGCCTATTCTCTTCTGCCCTGCCTTGGTCTCATCACACCCCCCTAACTCCTAACAACTGTGAGTGATATTAACAAGGATGTCATAAATGGCCCCTAATCCTGCGGAGTGAACAGCTGAGTTCAAACTGTTCTTATGGAGGCAGCAGGTGTCCTGGGGAGGCTTCTCCCTCAGCCAGTCCCCCTGCTCCCTGCTGCAAGATAGAGGGGAGCCCCTGCAGCCCCTCCTGAGCGTGGGGGTCGGGGGAACACGGAGCCTAGCTGCATTGGCAGCCTGGCTGGAGGAGAGCGGAGAGAAACCAGTGTGACAGTGACTTTTCCCTTTCCAAGTTTTTATTAGCTTTGAATTTAAACTGTTTTTTATGCAGCCAAAAGAGGTGAACTTAAGTCAGTACTGAATGCTCCACTTATTTGTCCGTACCCCGCTGCACCATTTTTTTTTTTTTTTTTTAACCGGTACTCCATACCAGCCCTGCTCAGCTTACTTTCACTTCTGCCCCTGGCTCTGCCACAGGCCCTGCCCCCACTCCACCCCTTCCTATCTCCTTGCCTGAGTTTCCCATACCCTCACTCCTCTCCTCTCACCCCACCCCCCAGCCTCCTGCACACCACAAAACAGCTGATCGGGAGGTTGGGGAGCGAGAGGAAGGCAGTGATCGGTGGGGCTGCTGTGGAGTGGGAGTACTCGGAGCGGGTGGGAGGGGAGACTGATGGGGCATGCTGACATATTACGGTGGATCTTTGGCAATGTACATTGGGAAATTCTGGCTCCTTCTCAGGCTCAGGTTGGCCACCCCTGCCCTAGAGTCATGCAAATGCACCAGAATCTGTACTTACTTTTAAAAAATAAATAAATAAAATAACTTTCTAGCCCTCCAGGCTGTAGAGAAAAGCAGGAAAACAAGAAAGTTAATGACGCAAAAGCTGGAATGCAAGTAAAAAAACTTTTAAAAATCTCATGATGTTTTGGCACCCGACTTAGGATTTTTTTGAATACTTCGGGTTGACAATACTTGGCATCCAACATGCATTTTGGGTGCCCAACCTGTCCCTGCTCCCTCAACAATAAAACATGCATGTGGAGACCACAATGGGGCAGAAGTAGCCTCTGTGGAGCAGCTCTGCATCTGCTCCATAACCTGTGAAGGAGGATTCCTTCCCCCACTTCCCAACCCTGCGACTCTGTCTGGTACCCCACTCAGCCATTCACGTTGAGAAGTGCCACGACGATTTGGCTCTTTATAGAGCACAGCAACAGATTCAGAAATATACGAATATTTCTCTTTTAATGGAGCCATGCATGGAGGTTTGTGCATAAGACAGCCCTTTACCTATGCTATAATACCCCTAGGCTATTTTTACCATCTTCTCCAGAAAAATTTCAGAAGGATGCCTTGTACCCTTGGAGTTACTACTGGACATTGTTGTTCTGATATGTAAAATGCTTCCATGTGATCAGAGTACCAGATAAACTGGAACAGTCTCACTAAAGCCTTCGTCTTGAAAAAAAAAAATCAGCTATAGTTTGGTCACTGCTCACCTTTTTGTTCTAGGTCTTCCATGAGACTCGCTACAATGGAATGCGGTTTAGAAATTTTTGTGGGAACAATAAACAAGTGCCCCTCTCCAGAGCAGATGCCTTGCAATATTCTCGTCAATGCATCAGGTGAAGGGGGCGGGGAATCAATATTGTTAGCATCATGCTCATACAATGAGAGGTCTCTCTTTTGATGAGCTTTCCAATTAGAAGAGAGTGTAAACTCCTGCTGACTCCTGCAGTACCCCTGCAGCAATGTAGTCAAGGGTAAATCAAGTTACCCACTTCTCATTTGGGGAATACGGAGTTTAGAGAAGATTAATTTATCTACTTTTTTTTTTACCACTACATTACTGCTTCATGCATATTAACTTAATACCCATAAACATAAAGAGGTGAAAAATGGAGCTCACAGTGGGGCCAGGGTACATCTTTAGCTATGGAACAGCAGCTGCCCCTGTTCCATAATATAAGAACAAAGAAAAATGGGAGGTTCTTTAATAGTGTCGTGGGAACCTAGTCAGTTTCTGTTCTCAGTGGTTCCTGTGAACATTTTTCCACTTCAGTTCATGTAAGTTCACATCCTCTGGGTTTTGCTTAAAACTGTAAGTCTGAACAAACCCCAAATCAAAATGTCAAGTTTCACAGAGTTTTAATGCAAAACCATAAACATATTCAGATTTGCATGAAAACAGACCCAGATTCACTTCAAAAGCTTTCCCCAGGCTCAGGAACATTTGAAGAGTCTGACCTGAGTTCTGAAGCCTGAAACCAAATGAGAGAACAGAAACATCCTCTTTGAGCAGCAAGAAGCAAAGGTGAAGGAAGAGTGAGTAACAGGCTTTGGGAAGTAGAATCACGGAAAGACACAGGCCAGATTTTCAAGCACTGAGAACCCATACATGGGCCCTGATTTTCTGAAAGAACTCAGCTCCCATTTAGGCACCATAAAAGGACCACATTTTTAAATGAGCTCAGCACCCAGCATGCTGAGCCTATTGAAAATCTGGCCTCAATTGTGGGTGCTGCGCCCTTCTGAAAAGTACAGTCATAATCCCTGAGTGTCTTTCTGATGTTGCTTTATATGTTAATACCATGAATGGTGCAAATCTGACAAAATCAGCTGTTTTCATCCAGTTCTGGTTGCCTATCAAGTAGGTATGTTCTCATGGTATTTCAGCCACACCTGACCCAGAAAAAAAATGCTCTTTGGGGAGTTGGATTTCAGATCCAGGGGTTTAAAATCTGCACCTTTCCCCAAAATTCAATAGGGTTCAGATACTCAATATTCTGGCTTTGGTGCCCCTCCCCCTTTTTTAAAACCCCTTCTTTCATTTATGATGTTATAAATGGGGGGATGTTATGATGGGTGTCTGCTACAGACCACCAGACCAGAAAGAAGAGGTGGATGAGGCTTTTTACAGACAACTAGCAGAAGTCTGTAGATCACAGGCCCTGGTTCTCATGGGAGATTTCAATTATCCTGATATCTGCTGGGAGAGAAATACAGCAGTGCACAGGCAATCCAG
>NC_133769.1:167514189-167642181 GCF_003597395.2 Chelonoidis abingdonii | reverse complement strand
GCTAGACCGCACCCTGGCTGGGATTATTTAGGGAAAATGGTCCTGCCTTTAGCAGGGGGTTGGACTAGATGACCTCATGAGGTCCCTTCCGACCTTTTGATTCTATGATTCTATGATTTCACATGCTCTATATTGCCTCCTTCAGATACTATATCTTAGTATTTGTAATTAAATGTTAATAAGCACAACCGATGGACTACAAGTATACTAACTAGAATCCCTGAAAAGTTGATGCACAGCAAGTGAAACCACTATGATTGCATAAAGATCAATAACATAATGCACAGATTACATTACCCAATTGACAACATCTTAGAGGAGTTAAACAAACCCTTAAATTATAACTTTTAATGAATGGCCATTCTCTCCGTATGCCCCAAACAGAGATGTTAACACCCCTCTACATTACTCTGGCAGCGTAGAGGTGCCTTACAGTGAATGTAACTGTAATGACACAGCAGTATAAAGGGACCTTTGTGTAAATGTGAATCATCATTTAACTACTATTGTAAATATGAGCTTACCTGGTTTCTTCTTTCTAGGGCTGCTCCTTACAAATAACGAGCCTAATTCTACCCTGCTTTGTGCCCTTATTTATAGCTCTGTAAAGGGAGAGTAAAATGATATTGTTCTGACACAGTAGCATTTTATACCTGTTTTGAACAGCGGGAAATTCTGACATAGGGTGTAAGGCAGTGAAGAATCAAGTCTAATGAATAATCGTCACAAATTTAGCCTCCCCACCCTGCAACCTGATCCTGATTTTCTTCAAGCATATTTGTTAGTTGCAAGCATTTGGGGCAGAGTGTTATTAAATAATTTCCAGCCTATTGGTTGGTTAACTGACACAAGTCACACTCCTGATTAAAACAGTAAAACAACAAATAATGTCTAATTCAGTGCTGGGACACATTTTTGATCATTTATGTGAAATTTTGGGAAACAGGTGTGATTCACAAGCATTTTTGTTATGCAAATCCCTCCACAGACTGAATAGTCACGAACACAGCTGGTCGAGAATTTTTTCTTTAAAAAAAAATGTGGTTTAAAAATGGAAATTTTTCAACAAAATGGATATCTTCCCAGAAACTGCATTTTAAAACAAAGAAAGAAAAAACTCTTAACTGGCTCTATTCATGACTATTCAGTCTGCGGAGGGATTTGCATAGCAAAGATGCTTGTGAATCTCATTTGTTTCCCAAATTTTCACATAGATTATCAAAAGTGTATATTTTGTCTTCGATCTGATTAACCCAAATCGAAAGATTTAATTTTGTTGAACTGAATCAAAACATTGTGTGTCAGTTCAATTTAATCTATATTTGTCTGACATGCCAGGGTGCCTCCTGGCAGTACCAGAGTGGACTGTGGTGCACTGTGGGAGATGTAGTCTGAGCAGGGAAGATTGGTTCTTTGAGAAGAATGGGCACACAAAGCATCAAAACTACAATTCCCACAATGCATCACATCTCAGGCAGCCGCTGTTCAGTGTTGAACTTATTTGAATCCAAATGTTTCATTTCAAAATTGTTCAGAACATTTTGTTCTGTGAAAAATTTCAATATTTCAACTTTTTTGTCCCAGTTCAGGACAAAAACCATGTCATATAATTAGAATTTCCCACAGGATGGAAATTCTGATTTTTCTATCGTTCCTACTCATGAATAAAAATATCATGAATCATAGTGAGCCACATTTAGTATATTATCTGAAAAAAATACTGACAATCAATTATGTCACTGTTCAGCCAGCTCTAATCCAGTTACTTCATTACAATTAAATAAGCTTCATTTTGTTACTACATTTCACTATCACACTTTTTTATTTATACTGATGTGTGGTGCTCTTCTGTTTATGCAGTATGTTATTAAAGATAATTTTCAGTGTTTAAACTGAATACTGTTATTACCATTTCCCAAACATCTTTTGATAATTCAAATGATTGCCCTTGATTCTATGCTCCATCCCATAGACCAGGCCTGCACAACATGCAGCCCGCGGAGGCTCACTGTGCGGCCCGCAGCCAGGATTCAAAAGACTCTGACCTACCCGCAGCCGCGGGGAGCCCAGAGCGCTTTAAGTCTCAGCTGCGGCCACGATTCAAAAGGCTCTGACCTGCCCGCAGCCGCAGGGAGCCCAGAGCTTTTTAAATCTCAGCTATGGTCGGGATTCATAGGGCTCTGGGCTGCCCGCAGTGGGGGAGCCCAGAGCCTTTTAAATGCCAGCCGCCAGGGCGGGCTTTAGGCCAATTCAGCCAATTCCCCTGAATCGGCCTTCCCCTAAGAGGGCCCCATGCCCAAGCCCCGGTACGGTGTACCGGCAAAAGCCAGTGCACTGTACCAGGGTGGCCTAGCTTCCCCAGGGGGCAATTTAACAGGCCTGGGGCTCCCAGCAGGGGCTGGAGCCCCAAGCCCTTTAAATTGCCCCCAGAGCACCACTGCTGGAGCCCTGGAATAGGGCTGTGGGGCTCTGGGGGCAATTTAAAAAGTCCGGTGCTCCTGTCGCTTCTACCGCCCCGGCCCTTTAAATAGCCACTGGAGCCCCACCGCTTCCCCAAGGTTCTCGTGGCTATTTAAAGGGCTGAGGAGGTAGAAGAAGGGGAGCCCCAGGCTCTTTAAAGAGCCCCCAGAGCCCTGGGGTAGCGGGGGGGGGCTCTGGGGGCTATTTAAAGGGCCAGGGCTCCAGCTGCCTCTGCCGGCCCCGTCCTTTAAATAGCCGCCGAAGCCACCACTTCCCCAGGGCTCCCTCAGCTATTTAAAGGGCTGAGACAGTGGAAGCAGGGGAGCCCCGAGCCCTTTAAATAGCCCCTGAGCCCCAGGCTGCTGCTGCTACCCTGGTGAGGGAGGGAGAAGGAGGGGGCACTCACCATACAGAATGGGCTGTACCTCCTGTACCTGCACCAGCTGCCTGCAGCCAACCCCTGCTGCACCTCCTGCCTGCCTGCAACAGTTCCTATCTGCAGCCAGCCCTGCACCTCCTGCCCTGTCTCCAGCCAACCCCTGCCGCACTCCCCTGCATGAAGCCAGCCAGTCCTGCACTCCTTTGTCTCCAGCCCTGCCAAAGCCATACTGCACCCATCCTGTGGCCCTGCCTGAAGCCAGCCAGCCCACCCTACACCCCCTTTCTCCAGCCTGCCCCACACCCCTTGCCCAGCCTGCAGCCAAACCCTACCTCCAGCCAGCCCCATGTCCAGTGGTGCCCTGCTGTTCCCAGGCCAGTAACCCTGCACACCTGCTTCAATGAGGTGGGCAGGAAGCAGCTGGGACCCACATATGTGCACCCTAGCACACCCTCAGGGAGTGGCGGAGCTCATTTCTAGTTCAGACCCCTCTTTCTAAAAAAGAACTTTAGGTAGGGTTAACATACATCTGTATTTTCCCTGACATGTCAGGCTTTTTGGTTCTTAAATCGCCAGCCGGGAGGAAAATATGGATGTATGGTAACCCTATTGGTACAAAAAATATATACTGTGGCAGAACTTTTTATTGGGAACCGGTTGCTAAGAAATGAAAGGCTTTTTTATATGGTTTTTTTTTCCCAGTCATCCCTTCCGGGGACCTGCCGAAAATGTTCAAATTGGGCTCCACACTTTCTAAAGCCGGCCCTGCCAGCTGCCGACAGGATTCAAAGGCTCCGGGCTGCCCACAGCCGTGGGGAGCCCAGGCCCTTTAAATCTCAGCCGCGGCTGGGAGTCAAAGGACTCTGGGCTGCCCACAGAGATTCCCTGCCACGGCTGAGATTTAAAGGGCTCAGGGCTCCCCGCGGCTGCAGGCAGCCCAGAGCCCTTTGAATACCGGTCGCAGCTCCAGCAGATGGGCTGGGGCTGGGATTTAAAGGGCTCAGGCTCCCCTCAGCGGCAGGAGCTCTGGGCCCTTTAAATCCCTGCCCCAGCCCCGCAAAGCTCCGGGTTCCCCCAGCCGCCGGAGCCCCAGGCTCTTTAATTTGACCCTGAGGGCTCCCAGCCACCTCTTCAGCTGGGAGCCCCTGGTTGATTTAAAATCAAGTATCACCTCCCCACCCCCAACCTTCCTTTTTGGCCCACAGCTGTTTTGGTGAGGCAGTGCTGGGAAAGGAGGGTTTGTTTCTGCAGGGCTGGGCGGTGCTGGGGCGGGGTATTTCCCCAGGGCCAGGGGCTTTCGGCCCTCAGCTGTTTTCTTTGGAGTAATGTGGCCCTCACCGCTTTACGAGTTGTGCAGGCCTGCCATAGACTCTCTTCTTAACAAAAAACAACAAGATATTTCAATAAATCCAAAATTAATACTTTTTCAGACATTAAATTTGGTGGAATATTTTGAAATTTTCAGGATCCTCTGCAAAACAAAATGTCCATTCTCTGCCCAGCTCTAATAAATACGCTGAAGATGGTGAGTACGTAAGATAAATAAATCTAACACAGACTAATGCGTACAGTGCTGAGCAGGTATAGTCTCTCACTTCAATAGATGCACTATTAGGGGCCAGAGAGACGGGTCAGAGAGGGCCCAGGACTATGCATTCACTGCCCTCCCCATTGGGATGAGGGGAGTCTGGCCTGTATGCAGCCAGCAGAACACTCCTGGTTCTGTCTCTCCTTGAGCTCCACACCCGCTGCTTATGGAAGTGGTATCTGAAACTTCACTCCCACTTCTGGGCTCACCGCCTGATGGGTCATCTCAGGCCTCGCATGATGATGCCAGCAGTGGCAGTGATGGGATCTGGGCTTGGCCAAGGCATGTGAGTCACTCCCCCTGTTATTGATGGCAGGAGCAAAATCTGAGTGGCGTTGTGACCCCATGCGCCTGGTTGCAGCACCACTCACTCATAATGGAGGGGCAGCCGAGTCAAACCAGAGATCCAGACCTGTACAAGTGCACATTGATTAATCCTGGCCTGATTTCTGTGAGGAAATGGTGCCCACAGACCCCCAGTAAAGCCGCCCTGATGCGCTGTCCCTCTCCAAATCAACTGTACTCAGCATTGATCAGAACCTTGTACTGAAACTCTCTTTTGTAGTCACCTCTTAAAAATAAGTAGTTTAGTTTAAAAGCTAAATAAAACTGAATATTATTTAGGGAAACAGCAAATGTGTGGCAGCAAGTCAAGTGGAATTAATGACATGTTAGGCCATCATAAGCTAAATTGTCTCTGAAACCTATTGCCACATGACAGTGGTGGCTCAGCAGCCTCTACAAAATGCGTTGGAGGGCTCTCTCTTTACTTTGTTTCAGATGTTTGGGGTCATTAACATAAAAAACACCACCAGAAACTGCAGTAGAGACAAAAACTACCCCATGAAGTTTCAGCATCAATACAGATTGCTTTAGCAGTGTTAGGGGAGAAGGTGGGCCAAGAAAAAATCTTTATTAATACACGGTTCTTTCATAGCTTGGATTAAAGAATCCTCATATTATTTATCTACCGGAACTACAATATACAAAAATCACAATAAAGAAAATATGGATGATAAAACTGATAAAACAAATAGAAAAATATAATGAGCCATCTGAGTGCTCTAGAGACAATTGATGCATGACATTGATGAGCTCTGAAGAGAACAGAACAGTCCTCCACAGGTGCAAAGAACATTGCCAAGATGCAGGGGCATAGAGAAGGGCCCAATCTAGTGATTTGATCATAGGACTCGGAGTCAGGAACACCATCCATGAATGTTGCCTGTGCCACTGAATTCCCCTCTCCTGCTTTAAGAGGGTGGGGGGTGAAAAGTGAAAATATGAAGCCCCCAGTTTCATGCAAAAGGAGAAGCAGAGTTAGTATCGTTTTTAGATGACGGGTGTTGTCCTATGATCTCGTTTCAACACTGTGGTTTTTCTTGGTATCGGTGCAGTGAGGAAGAGTATGGTTTCCCGTATTAAAAGGAAACACACAGTGTTCAAAGAAGCAGCCCAGGACATTGTGGGCCAGATTCTGCCTGACCTTGTGCATAGTGGTAAGCCATGATATAAGGAGACCCCTCCACCTGCCCCTTATGCTGTGCACACAATTGCAGATGTTGTACATTGGCGAGTGCAGGAACTGCCCCACTGCACTAACCTGGAGGCTCACAGTACCCCTAATAGGGGTATGGAGGGACAGGGAGGAAGTGGGATCGACATACAGGGTGAAGATGTGTGCTGGACACTCTCTTGCACACTGAGACATCCCAACAATTGGGACTAAGTCACTTACATTTTGCCGGACATCTGATTAGATGCCATAATCTGAGCTGGAATATTTGGAAGGGCTCAACACCCACAATCCCCCCCAGATTCTCAGAAGACTTCCGCTCTCAAACAAACAGCTGCCCAAATAAGCGGTCAGATTTTCCAAAGCATGTTGGGTGCTGAGCTCTTTGGAAAATCTGGCCTATGCGTGTCAAAAGTAGCATCAGCAGATAATGTTATTGTTATTAGTCATTGGTCAAGGACCAGGACTCCCATTGCGCTGGGCTCTGTACAAAACACACACACACCATCATCTCCCGCCATCAGTAGCACCAGTACAGCTGAACTGATGTCAGCCAGTGTAGGAAATGTGTCAAGTTTCTCAGGTGTAGCCAAGTGGCAACAAGTTATCATATTTCTTGTATTCTACTCAACCACATTACTGTAGTGGGCATTTAGCTTTGAACCTGAAAGCTGATTTACTGTAACTGTAAATCTATTAGCTGCAGTGGCAAAGATTCTGAACATATCCCTGTTTAATTTCAGCACTACCCTTCTAACATAGCATGGTGTAATGTAAACACTATAAGTGGTAGTAGTTCAGAGCTACGTCCCTTAAATAACTCTTCCACCCATTTTCTAATGCATGCCTAGAAACTTTTCAACCTGATTCTGCAGCCTGATTGTCCCTTCACTTCAACCAATGCAAATCAGGAGTAATTCCATTGACAACTAGCATAAGTGTGAGGGGAATTGGGTGCTGTGGACCTGATTCTCAATTATTCAATTCTTCTACTTTGGGCAGGTATGAAAAGGGAGGGAAGTGGAGCACAAGTGGCTTGAGATCATCTTTGTACTCCACATATTCAAGGTCATGCAAGGGTCTGCTCAGCCCCTGGTGTAAGTTATAGCAGCCTTGAAGATGCTCTTTATGTTCCATTTCCTACAGACCCCTCTGGGACCTGTGAAGCAGTGCCTACTGATAGTGCAGGGCACTGTGGCAATGCCCCAATACCCCTCCTCCTAATGACTGGGGGCAGCATAGATCCCTTACACTAGCTCCACACAGTAGGCCCTCTGAACATGTGTTTTCGTACCAAGCCGTAGTGTTTTCTCTCTCTTCATTTTCATTGCCTTTGAGTTTTCATTTCATTGGTTTCTAAGTGACTCATTTAAAATAGGGTGGTGTCCTGCTGCAACCAGCTCTTGCAAGTTACACTACACTGACTCACACTGGGCCCAGTTCTGCCACTTTTCCTCATGCTGGATGACCCTGTGGAGTCCATAGATGCTTTTCAACACAATTAAGGATGGTGATTCAGGCCTGCTGCTAGTTAGCCCTGAGCTAGCATCACAGGCAAGACAAACACCGGGTAAGTCGGAGGCCTACTACAAAGCCTAAAGGGAGAAGCAGGGGCTTCTTTTTTGTCACTGCAGTGCAATGAAGTGAAGCAGAAGAAAGGGACATAGTGAGGTGGATGGCACAAGGATGGCCTTGTTCTCAAGGGGGAACCTACCTAGGAAAGTCCATGGTGGGGTGGGAAAAGGGAATGGGGGAATTTAGGCTTGGAAAGTGATCTCAGTGGTGTGTCGCTACAGATATTCTGATTGCTGAAAAATATGGACAATGCTTTTTGTTCCAGGGAGTGTAATGGGAAGGCATAACTGGTGCTAGAAAAGCACCTACCAGCATGACCTGCCAAAATGTCCCCTAGTTCAGACTTCGACATACAGCTGAGCTAGGGGAGGTTTCCTGCCCCAACTTTTCTCCTCTTCTAATTTTGGTTGAGTTGCTGCTAACCTGAGTTAAAAGCTGAGCTTGTAGCACCTTAAAATCAACCATAATCCTGATTGTGTGAGGCACGTTGGAACCCATCTCTCTCCTGCTGCCCTAACTTCTCAAAAAGGGGCCCACAGCACTCTTGCTGCCCTCATGCCTTGCCCCAGTCTGAGCAGAGTTTCCTCTGGCAGGTAGTATGGGGAACATTGCTACTCTGTCTCCCTCTTAGGGTATGTTATCACTGCAAAAAAAAAGAAAAGAAAAAAGAAGAGGTGGGAGGATGGTGCTAGCAGTTTGAGTTCCACCCTAGACTCCCCTATAGGCTTGAGCTCAAGCTTCTAATCCAAGTTAAAATCCAAATTGCCTGTTTTAACATAAGTTAGTGTGTTCTTCACTCAGATTAGCTGTCTTTCTTTTTTTTTTCCCCAATGCAGACACACCGTAATACGCACCTCACAATAAGGCCCTTGGATGCAACTAATGTTGCCTCCCCCTCCACCCAAAGTATAAAAACCAAGCACAATAAAATTAATCAGATGAGAATATTGAAACCTCTGTATTTTGAATATTTGGAAGTGGGAGAGATATTTGAAAAATTTACTACAAATATTTTTTCAGCACCACCATGAAACGTCCACAAAGCAAAGCTTGCAAGCTTCCTATCCCTCATGGGACACACATTTCTATTAATCCTGGAAAGGAGCAGAGAGATATTCACAACTTCCTACATTAGGTCAGAACTCACTTTCTATTCTATGTGACTTCTCCCCCACAAGGGCATTTCAAAAGCTCAATATAGAACCAAACATTCTTATGCAGCCACAAATCAGGACATTTCAAAACATAACAGAAAGTGAGATCAATAAGCCAAGGAAAGCTGGTCTAAAGCAGTGTTTCTCAATGACCGGGCAGTGGACCAGCACCAGTCCCTGAATCTCCCTGACACAGTTTACAAAGGCAGCAAGACACTCCCTGGTATCAGAAAGGTTGAGAAACACTAGTCTAGTGGATAGGGCACTAACATGGTCCTTGAAGACTCTGCCACAGACTTACTGTTTGATCTTGGGCCTGATTTGCGGAAGTGCTGAGCACTGGCCGTTCCCACTGAAATCCACTGGAGTTGCATGTACTTAGTACCTCGGAAAAGCAGGCCCTTACTCTCTCAGTGCCTCAGCTCCACATCTATAAGAAAGGGGATAGCCACACTCTTCTAGCTGACATGGGTGTTGTGATGATAAGTATGTTGTTTGTGATGTGTTCATATATGATGATGATAGAAGCCACATCAACGAGACACCTTTTGTTCATTTCCCTTTATTTTAAATAAACTGATACAGTCCAACTTCCTACACTGCACCTGTATTTCCAGCAAGGGCACCCACAATAGGATCCTGGCTCCTCATCCATCACCTCTCTTGGGCGGAGATGTGTCTCTCTCTCCCACCCATCCGGGATATTTCCAGACTGCACAGCTCCCTGCCTGTACTGTGAATTCCCCAGCAAAGCAGGCCAGTTTGACTTATCTCCTCAGAGATGGTAAACAGGGGAATTGTTAAGCTACCAGAGGGCTTCTTCTAATCAAGCACAGGGTGAAGATATTACAGAGACAACATTAAGAACAGAAGAACCTACCCACATGCTAATAAGCTGACCAGAGATCATCCCCTGACTCCGAGGAGGGCTCTGGCAGAGCAGTCCTTCAGATCCATCCAGGGGTTTTTCCTAACAGCTCTCTCTTGGAACAAGCACATTCAGTCTCCTGGGGACGCAAGCGGCCACAAGCCTTCCAACCCGTACCGAAGGACTGGTGCCCCCCATATAGTCCCCAGGCCACAATGATATATAAACTTAATTTAAATGTGGTTTAACTTAGTTCAATAATGTTTGTCCAGGAAATTGCCACATCTCGCAAATAAGCCAATGCTCTGTGTGGGAGACTCTGCTATCCTTGCGCTAGGAGCTTGATTGTGGTTGGCTCTGCAAAAGCACAAGAATCCTTCTTCCCCAGATCCAATGTGATTACAGTCTGCAGGCTCCCAGAGCACAAGAACTGGGAGAGTGGTGCTGGTAGCACTAAAAGACACAGAGGAAATTATGAGTCTGTCCACTCCTCACATACCAAAGTCAGTCTGAAGTGGGGGAAAGCACAGGCTGAATCCAGTTAAAGGGAGTGTGACCAGCTGATGCTGTGCTTAAAGTTTCAGTTGCTGCCCCTCTTTACTGAGCTCACAAACCTGGGTTGAAGTTCTGCAGACTCAGAAATGTATGGGCTTCATGTAGACCCATAGGGCTCCATTGGCTTCAAAGGGGCTATGCCAATTTATACCAGCTGAGGTGCTATCTCCATGAGTGCACTGTAAATTCCTCAGAATAGTACCTTATTTACAGGTAATTGGACATCTAAATTTCACTGACATCTATAGTAAATTTTCAAAAGCGTGGCTGAGTTTAGTTGTAGGCACAGAACAGGAGACAGGAGCGAGGCCAATTTCAAAGCTATGCCCTAGAACTGGCCATGCCCAAAACTACCAGTTGGGGCTTGATAACACAAACGGCTATCGAATGAAAGATTTCAAGTTAGGTTCACGAATGCAGATACACAAGCTTCAGATTAGAGAGATATTTGGACATAGTACCATTGTTTAAAAATGTCAAGTATGGTTAATTCTCTGGCTTCTGAAAAAAGTGTGAACCATCATTAAACAGCGATCCAATCAAAAGCATCACATTAAGAGCTGGCTGATCATAGGATGAGAGTGTATGGTTTTGTTATTGCTTTATTATGCATGCAGTTTTATCTCATTCCAGTACCGGGATGTTTGACAGTGCAGTTTTGTGTCTCAAGTGTAAATGGCTTATAATATATTCATGCTAAAAATAAACGTTTTGGGTTTTTTTTGGTAGTTCTCCATTTCAAGCAGTTGCTTTCCTGCCCCAAAATGAGTTATTGAACATGATTAAGACGACATCACAAAAGTATCAGGCTTTCTATTTTATCTATTCATGTTTCTATTCTGCACCCATCATGATGGTATCTGAGAATCTGGTTTTATTCCACCTTTAAAAAAACAAACACACACCACACAGCTTGCAAAAATGAAGGAGTGGGGAAAATGTATGTATGAGTCAGTATATGAATGTACGTGGAGCAAATGGAACTGCCTGGTTTGGTATATTTCTGGCTGAGACTCCAAGTAACATTCATGGCTGAATCACTGTGATAAAAGTAAATGGATTAGAAAATACTAATTTCCTTTGCTTCACCATTTCTGTTTCCAAAATGTCAGCTACAGGAAGTTTATGGGCTCTCATAGTTAGATTATCAAATAAATATCAAACAAAAATGACGTCAGTTGAGAGACGGAAATAGCCTGAGAAAGTCCTATTTCCAGTTCTTCTGTGCTAGACTGAGGGCCAAGTTCTACCCTAATTTATACATTTGCAGCACCGTTAAGCTGTGTGGCTAACTAGAATTCTGAATATAGAATATTCACAAGAAACTGTTCACAAGTTATTCAAATAGAGGTGGGAGTGAAATACTTTTAAAAAACGCATATTACTTCAAATTCAATATTTATCTGATTCCAAATATTTTATTCATAGGAAAAAAGTGAAATGCAATGAAAATGAATGATTTACCCAACTCCAGTGTAAGTAATTTTTGTTCACCGAATCTCACACCTATTTTGATGTAGAAATATGATCATTTTCTACACCTAGTGGACTTGGAGCCTGATCCAAAGCCCACTGACCTCAATGGAAAGATTCCTATTTTTATTATTTATTAATTATTTGTATTACAGTAGAGGCTAGGAACCCTAGTCATGGACCTGATCTACATTGTGTTAGGTGCTATACAAACACAAACAAAAATAATTGACTTCATCTTGACTTTAGTAAAGCTTTTGATACTGTCTCGCATGACCTTCTCATAAACAAACTAGGGAAACACAACCTTCATGGAGCTACTATAAGGTGGGTGCATAACTGGTTGGAGAGTAGTTATCAGAAGGGCCGGATTAACCCATTGACTAATAAAGCTATAGTCTTAGGGCCTACTTTAGGCCTTCCGTTCCATATTAAAGTAACAGCTGAGCGATGGTAGTGAGGCCGCCAGAAATGGTTTTGCCTGATTAGATATTGCTTTGTACAAATTAATCCATCAAGATTGTGAATTCAATTTATGGTGGCTCTGATTTTGTCTTTGTGGGCTAAGTAGGTGTTTGTAGCCCAAGCAATACTGAACTTTGTACACAGTAGGCCTACACTAGACAATAGAAACCATGTCGAAGAATGGGGGATAGCAGAAATTAAAGAAGGCTGAATAAAGATGGCAAAGACAAGATGTACTACTGAAAGGTACTTCTTTCATCCTAATGTATTTTCTTCCTAAGTCTGAGGTTGATAGTAGGGTGGAAATTTTTGAAATCTTGGTGGAATTCCTCAAGGGCCTCCTTCCTGTGGGTCCAGATCATAGAATGTCCACACAAGAGGTCAGGGTCAGATGGAGCTATCCCCCCATGAAGAGGGCATCAATGTAGCACAAGTAGACATAAGGGGACAAGAGCTGAGGAAGCGTTGTTCTAAATCAGCCATAAAAATGTTGGTATATTGAGAGGCCATGGGGGTACCCATAGCAGTGCCACTGACTTGAAGGTATAAATTGTCCCCTAATCTGAAATTATTGTGGGTAAGAACAAAGTCAAAAAGTTCAGCCACCGGGTTTGCTGTGATGGTATCGGGGATGCTATTCCTGATGGCTTGTAGTCCATCTTTGTGTGGAATGTTGGTGTAGAGTAATTCTACATCCATAGTGGCCAGGATGGTGTTTTCTGGAAGATCATCATAGGATTGTAGTTTCCTCAGGAAGTCGGTGGTGTTTCGAAGATAGCTGGGAGTGCTGGTAGCATAGGGCCTGAGGAGAGAGTCTACATAGCCAGATAATCCTGCTGTCAGGGTGCCAATGCCTGAGACGATGGGCCGTCCAGGATTCCCAGGTTTATGGATTTTGGGTAGCAGGTAGAATAAACCTGGTTGGGGCTTTAGTGGTGTGTCACTGTAGATTTGTTCCTATGCTTCTTTAGGGAGTTTCTTGAGCAGACGGTGTAGTTCCTTTTGGTAATCCTCAGTGGGGTCAGAGGGTAATGGCCTGTAGAATGTGGTGTCAGAAAGTTGTCTAGCAGCCTCTTGTTCGTACTCTGACCTATTCATGATGGAGGAACAATCAGTTGCACACATACAAAATGGGAAATGACTGCCTAGGAAGGAGTACTGTGGAAAGGGATCTGGGGGTCATAGTGGACCACAAGCTAAATATGAATCAACAGTGTAACACTGTTGGGAGGGGAGGGGGAGCAAACATCATTCTGGGATGTATTAGCAGGAGTGTTATAAACAAGACATGAGAAGTAATTCTACTGCTCTACTCTGCACTGATTAGGCCTCGACTGGAGTATTGTGTCCAGTTCTGGGCACCGCATTTCACAAAAAATGTGGACAAATTGGAGAAAGTCTAAAGAAGAGCAACAAAGAATGATTAAAGATCTAGAAACCATGACCTATGAGGGAAGAATGAAAAAAATGGGTTTGTTTAGACTGAGAGGGGACATAACAACACTCTAGATAATACTTGGGCCTGCCTTGAGTGCAGGGGACTGGACTAGATGACCTCTTGAGGTCCCTTCCAGTACTATGATTCTATGGGCTTTGGATCAAGCCCTTAGTTCCCATATTTAATGCTACTATTAAGTAATTTTAATAAATTATTCAGTTATATATTCCATTGTATCAATTGTATAATTTAAAAGAGGTATCTTAAAAGCACCCTGAGTAGTTTTGAGCTAATTCTGCTATAAATTGATGGCTCATACCTTGCCTAAAGTGTAATAAGTAAGCCTGGCAGGTTTTGATTTTTATTTATTTATAATTTCAACAAATATTAATGTTTATTTTTAAGATTTTTTTGATTTCTATTTAAATGTTCACAGTTGCACAAAATTGTGAGGTTTAAGCATTTTTTTTCCAATTTTTATTTAATTTAATTCTCACAGTTGAGGGAAATTATAAGCATCAGACAGTTAGTGACGGTAGCCACTGAGATTCAAAAAGTTAAAGCTTTATAAATTATTAGAACACAAATTGTCAATATCACTGTCAAAATCTTTAAATCAACCTTTAAATCAAATATCTTTAAATCAGCCTCCCCCACCCACATTCATTCCCTACTCCATTTGTAACAAGCCTAATTCAAAAGTCTAAATCACTAGAATTTTGATTGTAATAAATTCTCAAGCAGCATTTTTCTTACTTTTCCTATCTGTACATTTTGATTATTATTGATGGAAATTTTTTTTGGTGAATGTGCGCCCATATGGTAAAATCAATGTTTACCAACATTCACCTATAAAAATCGAATCCTTCCAAGCCTAGTCATAAGTGTTTTCTGTACATCTTTAAGCCCAGGGCACTCTTCAGTTTCTGTTTGATTACTTAAATAGTTTTTTGGTTTTAAATGTTACAAGAGGGCAGGGCACTTCCTTCATCACCTCCATCTAGCATATTCAATGGAGGCTGAGTGTTAACTTGTTGCTTTGCAGGAAACCAATTCAATGAAACAGACTCCTTAAATTGGGAGGAATTCGACTTCGTGGACAATGATTCAGAAGCTGACTCATTTGTGTTTATAAAGATATGCTAGTTCACAGACACCAGCAACTGTGGAAAGTTTCCTTTTCTTTAGCTTGGTTCACAAAGGAAAATTACTCTCCCAACCACTCTAATTGTAATGCCAAAACAGTAACTGCAAATTATACTGCCATTAAAAGAAAAGGATATATTGAACACAAACAGACTAACTGGATGTACCAGTAAGGTTCTGATCTATGCTGCATAACAAACCAAAGATATATGGAATTACTCAGTTTACATAGGGCCAGACCTCACACTAACTGTGCCCAGAAAGTTAATATGGACTTCAAAAGGAGTTAATTATGTGTGCAAGGACTGCAGTGCTGGGCAGTTAAAGCCATGCAGAGTCCTGCAGTCAGGATTTTGTATGCTATAGCTCTAGCACAATATAGCGATAAGTCTGCTGCTGATTATTACCTTAGCCTAATTACCTCTATGTGACCTTGTTTCTCTAGGTTCATATCAGAAACAGATCTGTGAACAATGTTCTAGATGAAACTCAAAACTAAGCAAAACAAAAACTAGTTCAGGCTTTTGTTATGAAAAAACCTCAGTGCAGGCTCATTTTATGAAGAATTTCATGGGGAATTATATCCCTGCTACAGAATCCCATAGGATTGTACAGAAAGAATCACTATGAAATCCTATAGGTTTAGAGGATAATTCTATAGAACCAGGCTGGCTTCATCCCTCTTAAATTCTACAGAACTTTTCCACAAGCAGACTTAGCAGAAAGATTTTTTTGTATAATTTCAAGGATATTTTTAAGTATTTTAAAATGCTTATCTATTTAAATTTTCACAGTTATGGGACATTATTGGGGGAGTCAGACAAATATCTAATGACAATAGAGGCTGAGATTTAAAAAGTTAAAGCTTTATAACCATAAAATACACACTGTCAATGTCATATCAAAATTTGAGCCTTAAAATCAAGCTAATAAATTCTTAAGGTCCATTCTTCTCATTTTGACTATTCGTAAATGTTGATTATCGATGAAAATATTTTTTCGTGTGTGTTCAGAGTTTATCAGCATTTACCAATAAAAAGCTAATCCTTTCAAGCCTATCCATAAGGGATTTCTCAGCCTCTCTGGCGACACATCCAGCTTTAGGCCAATTCAACCAATTCCCCTGAATCAGGCCCCGCCCCTAAGAGGGCCCCATGCCCAAGCCCCAGTACAGCGTACCGGCAGGAGCCGGTGCACTGTACCAGGGCGGCTCAGCTTCCCCAGGCCCTTTAAATTGCCGCCACAGCCCCACTGCTGGAGCCCTGGGGTAGGGCTGCAGGGCTCTGGGGGATATTTAAAAAGTCTGGGGTTCCCATTGCTTCTACCGCCCCGACTCTTTAAATAGCCGCTGGAGCTCCACCGCTTCCCCAGGGCTCCCTCGGCTATTGAAAGGGCTGGGGCAGTAGAAGCAGGGGAGCCTCAGGCCCTTTAAATAGCCTCCAGAGCCCTGGGATAGCGGGGAGTCTCTAGGGGCTATTTAAAGGGCTGGGGCTCCAGCTGCCTCTGCCGCCCCATCCTTTAAATAGCCGCCGGAGCCCCGCCACTTCCCCAGGGCTCCCTCGGCTATTAATGGGGCAGTGGAAACAGGGGAGCGTCAGGCTCTTTAAAGAGACCCAAGCCCTGAGCTGCTGCTGCTGCTGCTGCTGCTACTCCAGTGGGGGAGAAAGGAGGAGGGGGCACTCACCATACAGGGTGGGCTGTACCCATGTACCTGCACCCCCTGCCCACAGCCAGCTCCTGTTGCACCAGCCCCACATCCCTGCCCTGCCGGCAGCCAGCCCCTGTCTGCAGCCAGCCTTGCACCCCCTGCCAGCAGCCAGCCCATCTCCAGCCAGCCCCATACCCCCTGCCCTGTCTCCAGCCAACCCCTGAGCCATCCCGCTGCCTGAAGCCAGCCAGTCCCACACTCCTTTGTCTCCAGCCCTGCCAACCCCTGCCACACCCCCTTGCAGCCCTACTGGAAGCAAGCCAGCCAGCCCACCCCGCACACCCCTGTCTCCAGCCAGTCCCACACCCCTTGCCCTGCCTGCAGCCAGACCCTACCTCCAGTCAGCCCCTGCCCTGCCTCCAGCCAGCCCCATGTCCATTGGTGCCCTGCAGTTCCCAGGGCAGTAACCCTGCTCACCTGCTTCAGTGAGGGGGGCAGGGAGCAGCTGGGACCCACACATGTGCACGCTGACCCCCTATTGGTACAAAAAATACATACTGTGGCACATCCCTTAAATCAGAACTTTTTATAAGGAACCCATTGCTAAGAAATAAAAGGGGTTTTTTTACATTTTTTTTTCCAGTCATCCCTGCTGGGGTCCCGCCAAAAATGTTCGAATTGGGCCCCGCACTTCCTAAAGCCGACCCTGTCTGGCAAAACTCAGTACCTTGCCAGTACAACCCATTTCTCAGACACTATCAGTGTCTTACATCGCACCATAGGTGAGAGGTTATTATTATTTCTTATATTGCATAGCAATTAGGAGCACCAGTCACAGACCATGACCGTACTGTGCTAGGCACTGTACAAACAAACAAAAAAAGAGAACCCCTGCCCAAAAGAGCTCTTTCTGCTACCGTAAAATCTGTACAAGTTTATGCAAGTGCTAATGAATCTGGTCCAGGCAGTGCGAAATCCAGGCAATCAAAATAACTTCCTGATATGAAACCCTGGGACCCAAAACAGTCAACACTTAGGATTACATTAATATGCAGTAACTTTTAAAAATTATGTTGGGACTTTATTTTAGCTTTAGGAAGCAATTAAATGTGCATGAATATTCACCTATTTTAAGAATTCAACTTCTGCTGAGAAATTCTTTTGCTGATAGTTTACAGTAAAATAGCCTCATGGATCCACCCACATCATGTCATAGTATGAGGATATCCCCAAATTTAAAAGCACTTTCCATTTTTGCAAGAGGAAAGAAGCCCAGAGGATCTCTCTTATTTTTATTTTTTGTTCCGCAAGTGCTATCTGCAATTTTGGAAGCCAACTTTAGAAAGGCAGGTTGCAGGACACTGCTGAGCCATGCATTTTGGCATTCACTAGCTTCCCCTTCCTGTAGTCACTTCCTCTTTTGGTAACATTTCTTATGTCTAATTTTTAAAATGTAGTGCAATATCCATTTTTTTTAAAAAAAAAAAAAAGCCCAGAGGTTTTTTTGGTGGTGCTGCTGCTGCTGCTTTTTTCTTTTTTAAACCATAGTGGCTGCCAGGAAATATCAAATCCCACTACAGACAAAACTATCAAACAGAAAATCAACAAGCGGTTAATGTGCTGTGCTGGGGAAGCTCGCTGGCCTTCTGTGTGTGGAACTCCCATCAATGTCAGTGGAGAATGCCAGAAATGGTGAGCTTACAAGTTCCCGTTCATCCGCAGGAAAGATCCAACCTCACAGAATTCAAAGGTCCACGAACCTTGCAAAACTATCTGGGGGTTTACAGAGTTCACTAATGTTTATGAACCTGTTATTTGCCCTGTAATTGCAACCCAGAGTGTTATTTTTCCCACTCCAAGGGAGACTTTAAAAAAAGAGACCACAAAAAACCTGTATTTTGTACTGGGGATAATGGAACTTCCTCACCTCTCAGAGGGCTGTCCCTATCCTGACGTGACTCAGCGGGAAAGCAAAGATTTCCCCACTTTAGGTACCTGTACACTGCATGCTCCTTTTGGCAGTGCATAGAGTACTTACACAGCTAGCCTCCCTAGCAAGGGTATAAATAGCAGTGTAGTTAGGGGAGGGGGCACTCCTTAGGTGAGAAGAGGAAAGACACACCTTAACCCTGTGGGTATGTACCCTATCCAGCTCTCTACGTGCCCAAGCAGTGCCTTCCCCACCTACATTGCTATTTTTAAACAGTGTAGTGTCCTGTTGCCTCTCCACTGCTAGAGTCTTTGTCTGCTGCAGGGAAAGACTCTGGCAGCAGGGAAAAGCTCTGGCAGAGGGGAAGCAGAGGGGGAAGGCTCCAGCAGCATCTCACTGCCTCCCCCTGCCAGAGCCGTTCACTGATGCATGTAGCTACACACCACAGTGTGGATGCAGCCTGCTTTTTATAGTGGCGCATAGCTACATATATGCTACATGCAGCCACAAGTGATGTGCAGTGTAGACACAGCTGCATGTGGGTCTTGCAGCTTGTGACAGCATAAGAGATACTCCAGTACTCTCCGATGCAAGGAGCTAAATAGAGGCAAAGCCATAGGTCTATCCACACACATACATACCACTCAGGTGTTTAGGTTATTGCTTTCCCATTCCCTGGCACGAGAGGGAAACAGTATAAAGCACTACCTCTTACAATGGGGTACTCTTGGACCCAGACATAGTAGCATTAGCTGCTCTTAACTTGTAGATTATTATTGAAATCATGTAAGTGGATCACATAAATCAGGTCTAACACAAAGAGCTGCCCTAACAGAACGTACGCCCAGTCCTGATCAGGTCAAGTGACAAAACTCCCAGTGACTTCAGAGCCAGGCTTTTGAATGTAGTGAGTTTAAGGTTGCGTTGGGGCATGGTTCAGTGATAAGATGGCGCTGACACAATGATGACCCAGCCACAGAGTCTGCCTGTATGATTAGTGCATGAGTCTGGTTTACAGCTGGCTGGAGAACCACTGAACGCTGGTTTTACCCCTCAGCCATGCAGAACCCACTGGTCTGCTACTAAAATAAATCAAAAAGAGGAAATTACATTAAAAAAAAACCAACACAGTTTGTGGTACTTTTGTTTCATGTTTCACAAGCATGGCATATCTCCACTGCTGAGACACATATTTTCCTCCAGTGGTCTTGTTTCACTCTTTCAGGGACATCTGTGTTTAAACTTCTGCTTTGTATTTCTCTCTCTCAGAACATAAAAATAGCTGGTCTATTAACTTGTCTCTTTGAATGCAACAAAAGAAGTAGCTTGTAAGACCTTATCTTGGTCTCATTGACCTAAGAAAGAATGATATTGCCTAATTATGAGGCAAGCAGAAAGTTAGAGTAGTTATTTCCTGATTGAGGGATAAAATGTTCTCTCACATTTGCACATCATCTCTTGAACCCCCTATTCTGCTCTCTCTATTGTACAGAGATGTTGTTTCCTTTTATTTCAGTGGCATCATCTTCCTTATTAGAAATGGATAGAGCAGTTTGGTTCCTATCTAGCCATGCTCCTTGTCTGCCTCTCCTCATCTGCAGCCTGATTTTTTTCTGACTTTCCCCAGTGAGCATCAAGACTTGAACAGATATAAAAGTGATGTGAAAATAGAATCAGGCTCCAGATCTGTTGACTTGACCCAGAGGTCCAGAACTGAAGTAGTATGTTCAGGGCAGTCTCTACACGTCCAATGCCCATGCATGGGCCTAGGACAGTAATTGGGCCAACTTAATTATGATGTGTGGGAAAACTGCTTTCACCAGAAAAGTCAGGCTGCACCTTAGCCTACTTGATGGACAGAGCTGAACCTGAAATTTTTTCACGTTAACGTCTCCGTCTTCCCTATATTTGGCTAGTGGAATATTTTTCTGCAAGGACTGTAATCAGCTTTCAGCCATCCCAAGGAGAGGTACAGAATGCTTCAAAAGCATCAACTTTTTGCACACTTCAGGGCCACTTGAGGGGAAACCCCAAGGAATATGACATTTAAAATAAACGGTAACAGACTTCAGCATCAGGTATCTCCCACTACTTTGCAAAGGGGCCTGGGAGCCTCCCACCTGAAGATTTTTTGACAACAGGCAGGAGGGGGCACAGATGCTGCTTGCAGAGGAAACTCCCAGTAATTTCCCCTATGAAGTGTCTCCATCCAGACAGGCAGCCAATATAAGCAATCAGTTACCTCTGAAAATTGCTAGTGTCATTATGTTTCAGCAGCTCCTGTGCTCTTTAGAAAAGTAGAGTTTCTAAGTCCATAGAATCCTGGTTCAAAGAGCAGCCCAAAAATGATATTGAAAAGAGAGAACTGCCACTCCCCATCTTCAGCTGCAGAGTGGCTGCTTTCCAGTTTATCCTAAACATTTTCTTTTTCCATGTGAGCAGATAAAGAATGTTGTCTGCTCTCTGGAATATTTTGTTTGGCACAGAAACAAGGAGATTCTAGAATGCATATGGGCGGCGAGCTACAAGCTGACATTTGTTCAACCTGCCACAATAAGTGGGAGCTGCACCCACTTTTCTATATTGCTTTCCTGGCACATTTTGTGAGGAAGGATAGGTTTGCATTATATAGGACCTGATTTTGAAAGTGTAGTAGCCATTAAATTACATAAATTTAATAAGAGACCCAACGAGTTTGCAGTCCAGATAGGCAATATGCAGGACAAGGGGTCCAATTCTCTTCTGCTTTACACGGGAGTAAATCTAGAGTTAAGAGAAAAGAGAATTAAGCCTAAGGAAAAGAAGAGCAATTCATCACAGCTGATGCAGGCCAGTTTTATATTAACCATCTCAAGGTGAAAGGATTTCTCTTTTTGCTGAATGAGACAAGCTGACTTTCATATCTGCATGCATGCACTGTATACCTTTGATCTTTATCAAGCATTTCAAAATGTTTTGTTGCACTTTTAAACATACCCTTGTCACAGGGCCAATTTATGTCTAAATGTTGAATCTAGCATTGTCTATCACAACGTGCAATGTCAACTGTGGTTTTGTTCCTGTGACAGTTTATCGCTAGAAGGTACTCTGGGCCTAGTTCAGACAGACTGCACGCACAAATCTTTGTCATTCTTTTTTATTGCAACTAATTTAGGAGTAATTCTTCTTGTTCAACACCTCTCAACTGGCCTTCATTACAAGAGATGTCTCTTGTTCAATACTTCCTACCCAAGGTAACCTGGCTTTGTTTTACTGCTGATAGCTGTACATTATTGATCTGGTTCAATACATTGCATGTTAAAGAAAGTTAAACACAGTTCAGCCATATAAAAGATGCGCTATAGCTAGAAAAACAGCATGACAAGAAAAGAGTTAGCAGCTAGTGTCAAGGTGAACACACAGTTAAGACTCATTTGGTCCTAACTTTGAAGCACTGAGAACATGCCTCATGCGAGATTCAGATTGGGAAGGTCAGTTCTAACACAATGAAACCTTTGAACTATGAAGCAGGCACTTTATCTAAGCTACACAAGGTTATGACATATCTAGGAGTGATTTAGAGAGATTTTTTGAGCCATCAAAAAGTTGTTATATTTTTTCACTAATGCATTCTTGAAAGGTCTACAATTTTTTTTAAATGAACTCTAACGTCTATCAAGTTAGACATGCAGGTCATCATACCAAAAGCTGCAGGCATGTAATGCTTAACAAAAATTAGACGTAACACTGTATGTTATGTATTACTTCTAGAACTAAAAGACTCTTAGAAATATTTTCCATAAGTGGGAATTGTAGCACCTATAAGGACTGATTCTCATTTTACACCATGGTCCCTTACACCAGTCTCATTGTGTAAAGGGACTGTATAGCAGGTGTAAGCTACATTTAACGTTAATTGTTAGTATAACAGTAGCATCTAAGAAGGCCCTCAACAACATAAGGGCCCCATTGTGCTAAAGTAAGAGAATATATGACCTTGCCCCAAAGAGCTGATGGTTTAAGTAAACACATGGTGGGAGAGGATGTAAAAGCACAAGGGGGTGAGGTAACTTCACTACATTGTGCCCTCACCTCCAGCATCCCTGCTCTGCCAGCTTGTATGATCTTGTGATTTCTTCACTCTCATATACATTGTACAAAGTCCATTGAAGAGCACTTGGGTAGTACTAGACTCAAGAGTGGTTCACAATTAATCCTGCGTTTTTTACCAAATGCAAATACTCTCATCACTTAGTGAACCAGACTGGCATTACACACAAACACACCTGAGAAACTTGGGCTTAGATACGTAGAGCTAAAATGGCAATTACTTTCCACAAGAGATTTTTTAAAATGTGGGGTATTATTCCTAAAATTTCCTCTCTTTTTTTTTAAATAAAAACATGGAAACTGAAAGTTTCGTTTTGTCAAAAATCCAGAAAAATTCATTTAAAATTAAAATTTAAAATTATATTTTTCACTTTGATCAAAAAGCCATTTTGTCTCAAAAATGTTGGCCAGCTCTAGGGTAATGGGACATAGATAATAAGACAGAAAATATCATATTGCTTCTATATAAATCCATGGTACGTCCACATCTTGAATACTGTGTGCAGATGTGGTCACCCCATCTCAAAAAAGATATATTGGAATTGGAAAAGATTCAGAAAAGGGCAACAAAAATGATTAGGGGTATGGAATAGTTTCCATATGAGGAGAGATTAATAAGACTGGGACTTTTTAAGCTTAGAAAAGGGAGAGAGAGAAGCAGAGCAGAGCTGCAAGCTCAGAGGAGGAGGCAGAGCAGAAGTGAGCTGGGGCGGGGAGTGGTTCCCCTGTGTGCCATGCCCTCCCTTACTTGCTGCAGGTGGCACTCCCCGCGCCTCCCTGCCCCAAGTCCCTCCACCTAAATGCTAACGACGACCAGGGCGACCGAAGATCCGGCCACTGCGGTCGTCACCGAAAGACCCGAAATGCTGCCCCCCAAATGCTAGTGCCCTAGGCAACCGCCTAGGTCACCTAATGGATTGCACCAGCCCTGCTCATAACACAAATAGTATGGGTCACCAAATGAAATTAATAGACAGCCGATTTAAAACAAACAAAAGGAAGTATTTCTTCACACAACACACAGTCAGTCTGTGGAACTCCTTGCCAGAGAATGTTGTGAAGGCCAAGACTATAACAGGGTCCAAAAAAGAACTAGACAAGTTCATGGAGGCTAGGTCCATCAATGGCTATTAGCCAGGATGGACGGGAATGGTGTCCCTAGCTTCTGTTTGCCAGAAGCTGGAAATGGGTGACTGGTTGGATCACTTGATGATTACCTGTTCTGTTCATTCTCTTGGGGCATCTGGCATTTTAGCCACTGTTGGAAGACAGGATACTGGGCTAGATGGACCTTTGATCTGACCTAGTATGCATGTTCTAAATGCTTTCATCTCTAGCTCCACTGATTCAGACCTAGGTTGGTAATGGCAAAGTTGTCACCACCTTTACAGCTGTTCAGGAGCCCATATGAGTTTGTTCAATATCAGTCCAATCCTGAAGAGACATGTGCTCATGTCACAAAACTGTAATAAAAGTTAGAGCTATTTTTTGAGAATCAGACCCTATAGTGCCTCGTGTCTGAAACACTCAAACTTTGCCCTAGAGTATATGAAACACCTGATATGTACTAGCAAGTCTCTGGACAGGTTGCAGCACAACAGCATTCACAGCATCCCAATCAGCTTGGATCAGTTACATTGATTACTATGTCTTGCATCCAGAAGCTGTCAAGGTATCAACACAGCTGATGTGTGCATTCTTGGATTTTTCTTCTTTTCTAAAAAACTTCAATACTCCTGAAAGGCATCAGCTTGACAGCCCTGCAGACTCCATTCACAAAGCAGGTACGGCATGTATCATTCCTATTTTACAGGGACCACCTCTAGGTGGTGTGAGGGTAGATAGCACTCTATATTCATTCAGCCCTCAGTCTCTCTATCCCTGAGAATGCCAATAAAGTGCTAATTACAATTTTGTGAGTTAAAGCCTTGTCCATTGGAAACTGGGCTGAACCCACAGAACCATTTCACAAGCTGTGCTGAATAGCCATCAAGTATTATCCCATATGGACCTTAGCTGGATTTGAGCCAGCTGCCTACAAATGAAAGATTCATCACTAATTGTCCAAGTTATGCTACTTTGTCTGAGTTGCTTTTTTAGTCTGTGTTGTGTGTGCACGAAGGCCAAATTTACATCATCTCTGGCTTCCAAAAAGAACTGGAAAACCCATAATGCACATGACAGACACATGCCATTCCAAAGAGTGGATCCCATAGTCAAAACATGAAGTGTAACCAGTGGAATGCCAATGAATCTGCATCATTCCCTCACCACACCTGCTTTAAAATTTATGTTAATTCAGGCACTTGCCATGTGTTTGATGTGTTTCTGAAATATTATGAGAAAGTCCTGGCAAAAGGGCCCAGATCCTCAGCTGGCATAAAGAAGTGAAGACTCCATTCAAGTAAATAGAGCTATGTTGATGTACCCCAGCCGAGGCTTTGGCTGAATTACTAGAATGTTGTTCTGACCTGATTGCAATGCATGATAAAGCTGCTAACAAGCTACATAGCAAACATGGCAGACCACAGAGTCTCTTCATTATTTTTTTATCCCTTAAGGCAATCAAATAAGATTTATAAGAAACAACAAAATGACAGCTGAAAATTCTGGACAATTGTGTTGTGAAAATTAACAAGGTGATGGTAAGTATGTAGGGGAAGCTGTATTTAACATGTTTATCAGCTGGCAAAACTACTCTGCTTGTCTCATAAATACAGCATAATAACCTAATTTGTGTCCCATCAGCCCATTACATGCGCCTGCAATCTCTCCACAAAAACTACATCTATTGCAACACCTGTAAGAAAATCAATTAATGATAGCTAGGTTTAGGGCAGATGGCAACAGTTCATAACCAGAAAGCAAATGTAAGCATGTTTTATATACATACATACATACACACACACACACACACACACAAATAAATACATACATATATATATACAAGTTCAGCTACTAAAAGAAGAAGAACAGACACTGGAGAAAATGGCATCCAAGATAATCATCATCTGACAAGCATCTAAAAAGCTTTTCAGTCACTTTTAAATATCAGACTCAAAGGAGGGGGATCCAGGCCACTTACTATACCTGACTCTCCTAACAGATTGTGATTCGGCAGAATGTAAGCTAAAAATTTAATTTAAAAAGAAAACTAGTCTTTATAGTTGTGAAGAAAGACTTCTGTCTAAATGACTGAAACTCCATTGCCTACCTAATTTAAACAAAGTCCCATATGGCAGGGTACAAGTTCCCTTCTAGGACTGCACAGTGTCAGAGTTACCAGGTGGCCAGAGGAACCAGGAGCAAATGAAAGCTGGCTAGCATGGAAGCAGGCACAGCTAGAATAGGAGCAAGGGCAATCAGTTGAACCTACTGCCAATGAGAGTGTTCCCAGACACGTAGCAATATTTAGTAGATTAAAGAGGCTACTTCCCTGAGGAGCCTATATACCCACCTTGGGATCACCTGGATGAGTCCTCACCTGTGGACTGGCTGAATCCTGGTTGAATGGTTTGAGGCCTATCAACACCTGTAGACAATTACCTCTGATGACTCATTACACTCTTTGATTTAGGGATGACTCATCAGGCTCAGACTCAGGTATCACATAGCCCCAAGCACTTTACTGATCCTCAACAAACACTTAGTTTCCTGATGAAACACATGCAAGGAAAATGTGATACATTTGTGGGTTTGGGGGGGCAGGGAGGTTTTGCTTTTGCTTGTTTCTCCCATGTTGTTTCTGATAAAAATAAATTTTTGAAAGACTTGAGTCTCTTCCAGAATAAAATGTATGAAGAATTAATCATTTATAAAATGCCACCCCCCTAAAAGCTGAACTAGCTACTGCTGCAATGTAATATAGCCCCTTTAACTACTAGGATTCATAATCTTTGGGCACCCAACATCACAATTTACAAGAGTGCGGTAAGGTGGAGGAGGACTTTACTATTGTTCTCTGAATTCAACAGGAACTTGGCTACCCAACAAAATTGTATTGCTTTAACTGTAACAGTAGAATTCAAGTGGAACAAAACCCTAGAGTGGATGCAATTATAGCAAGATAAAAGGGCTTTTTACTGATACAGTCATTCCCTTTCCCATATGGAAATAACTAGACTGGTGTAAGTCACCTTTTTACGAGTATAACTGCATCCACACTAAAGCTTGCACCACTATAACTATATTGGGTAAATATAAATCAGAACTCTACCTAACACAGATATACTGGTACAACATTCCAATGTCGACTAGGCCTAAAGATTTAATATCAAGATAATTCAACAGGGGCTAATGGTTTTGGATGCTTCCATTTTGGGGTTCCCAATTTAGACAGTCTAAAGGGAGCCTGAATTTCCAAAATAGGGTGCTTGGCCCTTGTGAAATTTCTTTAAAATTGGGCATGTAAAAATTGAGGAAACCCAAATCATTAGTCACTTCTAAAAGGTTTAATAAGTTAACTTTGTATTTAGTTTCTTCAATATGAAAGACAGAGAGAATTAAAAAACATACAATTTTAGCCATAAATGTCTTCATAATAGCACACATTCAAATCTGAAATTATGGTGATTACAGTACAAAAAAAATGAAAATATAATTCCACAGTTTAGCAGTCAGAGCACTTTGAAATTCCAGATTCCTCGTCAAGTTGGTCCTGTATGGTTTTTATGCCAGCTTGGCTGGGGTCTCTTGACTCTCAGGAGATAAAGTCATTTGCTGCATGAAAAGACTAGTGTGTGCTATAGACAAGTCTAACCAGTATTATCTCATTACTAACATTTTCAGTTCTCCAATAACATGCTATGCCATGTACACGAATAGCCCCATGGACAAATACTTTGTTGCATATGTTCCCATGGGAGAGCTGGTGAGCATGCAAGATATACATTTGCTGTCATTCTCAAAGATATGTTAGCTTTAGAATATCTCCCAAATCTCACACACATTTGTTTTATCTCGGTTTTCTATCTACTTTAGTCATTTCTGTTGGGTCCATCACTATGTTATCTACACACCAGACTTCTACTGAACACTTGCGTTTGCACCAGTATATGATGTATAGTCATGTTTTTAGCCTCATTTATATTCTTTCCACAGCATACTTGAGCTAGCACAGCCCAAAAGCTAGTTCTTTTGTTTATTTTCCTCCCTCCTTGATTATGGTCCTTGACTTAAATGTCAGAAGCATGATCTCCAGTGACAGAAGTAAAACTCACTGGCCAAATATGACAGAACCACCAATTCCTTGTGAGAACTTGCACAGAACCAAATCTTCATCTGACATTCTCATGTCCATTTTTAGCTTCCTCTCAAGAGCTGACTCAACATAAAATGTGCTCCAGTATACAGGAAAGTGCTATGAAATGTCTTTACATTGAAGCGAAAAAACATAGGGAAGGTCCCGCCATACAACATCTTCAGGTTCATCAACTTTTGGGCCTGCTGCCACCAAACCAGAAAGGAGAGCCAGCCTCCATAACAGATGAGGAACTTTAATGAGAGCTGCACCTCTGAGCCCCCTATTATTCAATCTCACAGGCAATCGTCCCTATTTAGGAGAGTGGTCCCTGACTGTTTCTCCCTCACGTACACACCCTGTCACTCCGCAGAGCTGTCTTAATCCAATGTATTTTAAAGTCATAGCCCCCCTCTCCTTCTGCCAACCTTCAGGTGATACCAACACACACATCCCCATTTGGAGCTTCCAGATATTTAGCTTTTCATTACCCATACAGGCTATCCTTCCTGTCCTTTCAGCTGATGTCAGACATAGGACTAATGGCTGGGAAAAAAGAACGGTGGGAATGTCTGAGGGTGGCAGAGGGATGAACTGGCCATAAAGGGAACAGGGAGATGCAAAACTACTCAGGACAACACATGTGAGTTTTCCATAAAAATACAGACTTCTCCCACTCTCACGGAGGGGCCTTATCCTATCAACCAACTTGAGGTGAGGGGTTATGTGCAGAGCTGCCTTGACACCACCACTCATCTACTCTGGGTTAACTCATGATCAGGAAGAAAGGAGAGGTAAAGTAACTGAATGAAAAATGCACCCAGCTCTAGCTGCAATACAGCAGTGCTGCTCCGTTAATTGCACAACAAGGAAGTGCCCAAACCAGGTTTGTATCAGTTAGACCAATACACCATCACCAAAGAGACAGATCGTTTAAATTGATAAAACCTGATTCACAAACAAGGGAACAAAGAATGTGTTCGTTTGTTTGTTTTTTTACGAGGTTGGCACTGGATGCAGCATTGACAGGAAGACCGTGCGTAGATTTCAAATGGTTGTGTGCATCTGTTTTGCATTTAGACAAAGAACGTAGGAAAAATAGGCAATAAAATCCAAAGACAAACAAAGCTAACAGTACGTAAATATTGCCTATGCGTCATGGGGCATAAAGGATTGTGTTATAGGTGATGCAGACTGCGATGCCTATAGTTAAGCTTGCCCAATGCTTCCTATTATAAGCTCCTGTATTCCCTTGCTGATAACTTAGTCGTAATGTCAAGGTTCATTATAAAAGAGTGGCTAATGTTTTTCTCCTTTCTGATTTTCAAACAACACTCCACTTCTAGGTTTCAGCCAGAGGAGAAGCATTAAGATACTGTGAGTGCTGCTGTCAGATTTCCAGCATAGTTAGAACGAGAAAAAAATTAGCAGTCCTATGAGAGTTTATTAAAGAAAAGCTTGGTTGGTCATGAACTGTTCACTTTAACAATGCTTTCAGCTGCTTGCTCTCTGTTGTAAAAGTAGTTGCCTCCCTCACCTGGTAGTGTTTCTGATCATTGTTTGATTGAAACTTAATAAACAGGGGAGCTCGAGGAGTCAGAAACAGCAGGTGCCCATCGTGTTGTTTCCATTCACGCACACACGTATTTGCATGGTGAACAGTCATCCCGCAACATCTGTGTGAACAAAACACTCCTCAAAAGACTATTTGTGGAAAAACAAACAAAAAGGGGGTGTGAATGTAGTAAAGTTTTAAAAAGCCTGCTCAGCACACTTAAGAATTCGAAAACATTTTTACTACTGTGCATGCAGGTCTAATCTAGATGGTAAGCCCCAAGGACAGACTGTCTCTTTTCTGTGTTTGTATAGCACTTTGCCCAATGGCGTCCCCAAGCCCAGCTAAGGCTTTGGGGTGCTAGAATAAAAATGCTTCCTACTAATAATAATTGTAGCATAAGGTGTACTGGCTTATTTTCCTCCACTCTTTTCTTACACAGTTGTTCTTTGGGGCGGCATTCTGCAAGAGGCGGCAGCCCCTGTGGTTTTGCCCTCAAGCAGCGTGCCGAATTGCCGCCGCGGGGGGGGGAGGGGGGCAGTCTGTGTGCCCTTAAGGCAGCAGGCACGTTTCCACGGTGGTGGCAATTCGGTGGCAGCTTCTATGTTTAGCTGTCTGTGGCGGCAATTCGGCGCGCTGCTTGGGGCCGCGAAAACTGTAGAGCTGGCCCTGTCTTTGAATATAAAACTTATTGCTCTACATAGGCAACTAAACTGGAGAGAATGGGGACATTTTGTGATGCACTAATAATTAGGAACACTAGAATCAATTCTAATGTCTCTTTCAAGATTCCCCATTCAGACCCAGATTAACCAGTGCACTTTCACGAGCCCCCAACTACTGTGGCTGATGGGGGAAGCTTCCCCCTCAGACACCCCCCAAAAGCCAACTCAGGGCCAGGAAGTGGGCAGAGCCAGCATGCCACAACAGGGAGCCAGGCCAGCTCCAGAGCACAGGAGCTGCTGTGGGGGTAAGTATAGGATGGGCTCACTCACCAACAACCCCACATGGGGCCTCCCACACCCCAGGGGCAGGGAAAGTAGGCTCCTCCCAATTGCTATAGTGCACAGGACCCCCAAAATTCTTTAATTCAGCACTGTCCCCATTTCACTCGCTTGTCCCTGCTTTAGTTGAAGATCCTTTCCTCTCATCCGGCAGCTCAGATGGGCATTTGTGAGCATGAGCAGCATATACGTTCAACTGTGGCCTCTTCCAAAGCCCATCGCAGGCAAAATCCCTATTGGCTGCAATGGGCTTTTGATCAGGCCATTAAAGTGATGTGCACACATTTCTTCAGATCTTGTGCGCGCGCGCGCACACACACACACAGTCTGAAAAAAAATCCCCTAATCCCCTTCCCTTTAAAGGTGAATGATTACGGTGTCAACAACTGCAAAGACAGCTCCTGGTAGACAGGCCAATGAGTGAAGAGGCTCTTGAGGGTCAGCAGATACCATGTGGAATCTGACCCTGTGATAAAAGAAAGGAGGATCGTCTCACAAAGGGAGAAGCTGCAGAAGTGCTCCGCAGCCTGACGTCTCCAAACAGAGAGTTACAAGAAGTTAGAGATGGAAAAACAATTATTTTTTCTATTGCAGCAGCAGCTGGTAGCCCCAGTCATGGACACAGGCCCCATTGCGCTAAGTGCTATACAAACACAGAACCAAAAAGATGTTCCTTATTCCAAGAGTTTACGAGCTAAGATCACGCAACCCATTCTATATTGCATCACACAATCGAGAGGTGGCACAGAAGCATTACTTAAGTGACAATTGTTGCTGTGTCTATTTACTAAATGATTTCGTCTAAGATAAAGCCCAACCTGTTAGGAATGCATGTAGCTATGACAAGTGTCGTGCGAAACAAGATGGATCTAGTCTGAGGCTGGTACTTGGATCTAGTCTGAGGCTAGGTCTACAGTGGAGGGGGGAGTCAACCTAAGATACGCAACTTCAGCTACGCAAATGTGAGGACGGCGGCGAGTCGATCGCTGCCACTCCCCCATCGACTCCGCTTCCGCCTCTCGCTGCAGTGGATTTCCAGAGTCAACAGCAGAGCAATTGGGGATCTATTTTATTGCGTCTACACTAAACGTGATAAATTGATCCCCCTATAGATCGATCACTACCCGCTGATCCAGTGGGTAGTGTAGATGTACCCCGAGGTACCTTTTTATTTGCGACAGAGGGAGAATGGTGTAAGAGTCACACACCCAGGCATGCTACACTGCAAAATACACAGCAGACACCAATATTATTAGCTAACCAAGAATAGACTGACAGATACTTGGATCAATGGGCAAGCTACAGCCGCAAGAGGCAGTGAAGCACAGTGTGAAGGGAAAATGAGCACCATTTACAACATGGTTTAGGAGCGGAGCTACACCCCATCCTGCTCAGATAGATTCCCTCTGGATACTACCCTTTTGTTTCTCCAGGAGCACAAGCTCTGGGAAAAGCTACTTGTACCTTCTCTCTGTGTAGCACCTTCATGCAGAGCAGCCTTAATGGAGCACCGAGGGCTCAGTCCTGTCAAATAGTAGCTATTACCATAACCCAGCAAAGTATTTAAGCATGTGAGCAGTCTGCTGGATTTCAGATGGGATTATTCCTGTGCTTAACTTTAACCATGTGCTTAAGTACCCTACGGCTGAGGGCCAGAGTGCTCAGCAGGATCAAGCCCCAAATATTTTGTGCTGTTTTGGAGGATTTGGGGGGTGGGAGGAAGAGCTGTGTTCTACTATATAGCAAGTCAATCATTTCAATACTGTATTTGTTTTCACTGTTCATTATTACAGGAAATAGAAATGGCAAAAGATTATATTTTGAATTGATTTGGCCAACCTTAAATTATCTTGGTTGGTTGTTTTTTTTTAACTCCAGGTTACAATCTTACAGTCAGGTTGGTCCAACAACAGGAGTGCAAGAGTATTACAAAATAGAGTAAGAAATGCTGCATTCAAGCTCGCACGCAAGCTGGGGTGAGTGACAGGACTGCTGACATTCAGATCAAGCTTGTCTGCATTCTTTCTGTCTTTCAACAGCAACCTGCCAACAGATTGCCCTACTCTAGTTTTCTGTAGGACAGAGGTTAAGTTTATTGTACCAGGAATGGCTGAAGTCATCCATGTTCTAACCTCCAGCACAGAGACTATTACAGCTGTAGAGACAGAAGCCCTGATTCACCAAAGTACTTAACCATATGCCTAATTAAGCACATGAAGTAGTTTCATTAATGACAATAGGACAACTCACACACTCCAAATTAGGCACATACTTAGTAGTTTTGACGGTTTGGAGCCAGATTCACTAGACCAGCCACAGACAGACAGAAATTAAACATCCCTGTGCCTGCTGAGCCACTTGCTTAGCAGAAGGGACAATGTTAATGCCAGCAGAAGGCTCCTATAAAAGTCTACCAGCAGGGGTTACATTACGGCTCAGAGCATTCACCGCCTCCCTAGTCCAACACCAAGGTAGGATAGGGTCAAGGTTATGAGCAGATCCCAGCAATGTCTGTTTTGAGGCCCCATTTGAGCCTTTTGGGGCATTGCCTAGATGGTTTTATATATCACGTTATGCCACTTTCTCCATGCACTCATCCACACAGAACAGTTTCAGGGAGTCAGTAGGAGGTCATGCTAGCCATGTGACCAAATCATTATAGTTAACACCTTTTCATGACTGCAGTCACACACTGCACTGTTCAGTCTTCTACAGCTGTTGTTTCTTATTCTGTCATCACACCTAGGATACAGAACAGGCACCTCATTTCAAACATTTGTGGCTTTTACACCAGCTACTTTGTCAGTACCCACATTTCACAACCACATAGAAGTGTGGTTAAAATGAACATTGCGTATAATCTGGTTTAGTTGTCATGGACACTGATTTAGGGTTCCAAACATTTTATTCAGGCATGTAACTATCCCCTGGTCAATGTCATCTTCATTGCAGATGTCATCTATTATGATGGAATCCAAGTAGCAGAAACTGTCTACTTGTTTGATGTCTACACTCTTAATAACTACGTTAGCCTGTTTCTTGATTTTTGATGTTACCATTAGTTTGGTCTTTTGTTCATTTATTTTTAATCCCAGTTCTCTAGCTGGCGTGTACAGGTTAGTTGTTGCTTCTTTGTTGTATTCCTCTTTAGTATTAGCATTACAATATCGTCTGCAAAGTCAAAGTGATTGATAACTTGCCCTGGATGTAGCCTCCACCAATGCTTCAGAACACTGAACTACAAAGGCATTTTCACTCTGTCTCTCTCTCTCTGGTCCAATGCCTATTTAAATATTTTTCCCTAATGGAAAAGTTAAAGAGAAAGCTATTTCTAATGAATTGTGTGTGAGTGTGAGAGAAAATATGACTCTGAAACCTGATAGATTGGAAACCCCAGTCCCAGGGCTGGCTTTAAGAAATGCGGGGCCCAATTCAAACATTTTCAGCAGGGCCCCGGCAGAGACGACTAAAAAAAATATATATATATATAAAAAGCCTTTCATTTCTTAGCAACTGGTTCCCTATAAAAAGTTCTGATTTAAGGGATGTGCCACAGTATGTATGTTTTGTATCAATAGGGTTACCATACATCCATATTTTCCCAGGAGGAATTTTTAAATTTTAAAAATTCTTCCCGGATGGCGATTTAAGAACCAAAAACCCTGACATGTCCAGGAAAATATAAATGTATGTTAACCCTACCTAAAGTTCTTTTTTTAAAAGATGGGCCTGAACTAGAAATAAGCTCCGTTTCACACGTGTGGGTCCCCGCCACTCCCTGGGGGTGTGCCAGGGTAATCAGATGTACCGATTTTATAAGAACAGTCCTGATTTTTGGGTCTTTTTCTCATATAGGATCCCATTACTCCCCACCCCCTGCCCCGATTTTTCACACTTGCTGTCTGGTCACCCCAGGATATGCACCTGTGTGAATCCCAACTGCTCTCTGCCCCCCTCATGGAAGCAGGTGTGCAGGGTTACTGCCCTGGGAACTACAGGGCACCACTGGACATGGGGCTGGCTGGAGGCAGGGCAGGGGCCGACTGGAGGTAGGGTCTGGCTGCAGGCAGGGCAAGGGGTGTGGGGCTGGCTGGAGACAGGGGGGTGTGGGGCGGGCTGGCTGGCTTCAGGCAGGGCCACAGGGCGGTGTGGCATGGGTTGGCAGGGCTGGAGACAGAGGAGTGCGGGACTGGCTGGCTTCAGGCAGGGGTTGGCTGGAGACAGGGCAGGGGGTGCAGGGCTGGTGCGGGCAAGGGGTGCAGGGCTGGTGCGGGCGGGGGTGTGTGGGGCTGGCTGGCTTCGGGCAGGACCGCAGGGGGGTGCGGCAGGGGTTGGCTCGAGACAGGGCAGGGGGTGCGGCAGGGGTTGGCTGCAGGCAGGGGGTGCAGGGCTGGCTGCAGACAGGACAAGAGGTGTGGCAGGACAATGGGTGCGGGGCTGGCTGGAGACAGGGGCTGGGTGTGGGCATGGCAGGGGGTGCGGGGCTGGCTGGAGACAGGGCAGGGGGTGTGGGGCTGGTGTAGGCAGGCCAGGGGGTGCAGGGCTGGTGCGGGCAGGAGGTGCGGCAGGGCTGCCTGCAGGCAGGGCAGGGGGTGCGGGGCTGGCTGGAGACAGGGGCTGGCTGCGGGCAGGGCAGGACAGGATGGTGTGGCAGGGGTTGGGTGGAGACCGGGCAGGAGGGTGTGGCAGGGGCTGGCTACAGGCAGGGCAGGGGCTGGCTACAGGCAGAGCAGGGCACGGCAGGGCAGCCAGGGTGTACGGGGGCAAGGGGTATAGCCCAACCTGCACGGTAAGTGCCCCCTCCTCCTCCCTCCCCCACCAGGATAGCAGCAGCAGCCCTGGGCTATTTAAAGGACTGGGGTGGCAGAGGCAGCTGGAGCTCCCCCACTATCCCAGGGCTCTGGGGGCTATTTAAAGGGCCAGGGGTTCCCCTGCTTCTACTGCCCAGGCCCTTTAAATAGCCAAAGGAGCCCTGGGGAAGCAGTGGGGCTCCAGTGGCTATTTAAAGGTCCGGGACGGTAGAAGCATCTGGAGCCACAGAATTTTTAAATAGCCCCCAGAGCCCCGCAGCCCTACCCCAGGTCTCCTGCAGTGGGGCTCTGGTGGCAGTTTAAAGGTCCTGGGACTCCAACCCCTGCTGGGAGCCCCAGACCCTTTAAATTGCCCCCTGGGGAAGCCCAGTGACCCCGGTATGGCACACCGGCTCTTGCTGGTATGCCATACCGGGGCTTGGGCACGGCCCGATTCAGGGGAATCGGTGGAATCAGCCTAAAGCCGGCCCTGCGCAGTCCAGTCCTCCTGCATCCACCACTCTTTCATTATTTATTCACACCAAGAGGGAGGTTGCAGTGCACATGCTGAGAAGCAGAAATTTAGGTGCCAAAGAAAGTTTTCCCTGAAAACTTGGGTGCCAAGTGAGTTTAGGGACCTACAGGGTTTGGCGGGAGTTTTGTGGATTGGAGAGCCAAAACTAGGATGTAGGTTCCTAAACACAAGACTTAGGCTCCTAAGTACCTTTGTGGATCTGGGCCCAAGCGTTTGTCTCTCCTCTTGCTGAATGAATGACCCCAGCAAAACAACGAACCCTACAGGGAAAAGAGTGACACTAACAATACACAAAATGCTCTCAAATATACAAACAGCAAAATATTTTCTATAGCCTTTCAGTTACACTAATCATAGGTGTTAATTTATTACACACCATTGTTATACTGTTGCAGACAGAAGGATGATTGTTATGTTAACAGCATCTCTTTAAACTTCTCAGTACGCATATGTCATCATCATACATTACATATGGGGAAACTGAAGTAAAGCGGTTAAGTGACTTGCTCAGGATTACAGGACTACATGGGGTAAGTGGCCAGGGTTGCAACTGAGAATTATCTGCTCTTTCCATTCGGCATTTGATCCCCAGGCTGTATTTTATGCTTTGATCATTGAGTAATAATGACAGCTGGCATTTGCTATAGATGGCCAAAATCAGAGGGGAAGTTAAATGAAAGCTTTGTAAAAGAGATCGAAAGTCCCAAGATATGGCACACATGACAGATTTTAATCTCAGACAGCTATTGGGTAGTAACGTTTACAGCAATAATCCAGGAGCTTTGTGAATGCTGTGGTAGGTAACATTCTGGTTCAATACACTGAACACACAGTTAAAAGACAATTTTGGACTGCCTGTCCACTGTAAATGGATTAGACAGGTACCTGGAGCTAAAGTGGAATCCTTGAGCCAGTGAGCATGAGTTTAACTGAATTTAGGATAATAAGGAAAAATAATAGAGTAAGCCAGTGGGCAAAAGCATTTAGGTAGGTTCCAAAGACAATGTTTAAATATACATTAAAAAAAGACACTCCCCCCCACCCCCCCAAAAAAAAGAGAGAGAAGGAAAAGCATAACACAAGACCCAGAGAAGAGAAAATCTATTTCAACAGGAAGACCTGGAGAAAATGTATGTAATACACATGCCTCAATGATAACCCCCATCTCTGGCATGAGCATTGGAGCCTTGGGAACGGTCAGCCCCTTCTGCCTCAAGCACATATAAAAGAAAAAAAGAGCAAGTAATTCTTCCCTGGGAGCCGACACGTAGGAATGAAATTGGACTCCACTATTTACATCATCATTAAAAATTAGTAAGCACATCAGCTAGTTCAGCCCATAGAATCAATCTCAAAACACACTGGCCTATCATGAAAGTGTCTGTCATGTGCCTGGTGTCAATACTCAGTGATCGCTACAGTAGTACGCAAGAGATGCCAGCAGCAGGACTGATAAAGAAAAAAGCAGTTTATAAAATAGTTTATAGTATCCATAAAAGGACTGATACTTGACTGGACAGCAGAACACATTGTGTTGAGTCACTTAGTCTTTATGCTCACAGATTAGATTGCATTGGAATTTTTTTATTTTTTTTTAGATATGGGAAATTTACAGCACCAGATACACACAAAACACAACCTCACTGATGCTAACACTGGTCAGTGGGAGCAGTGAGATTTGTTTTTAGTGCCTTGTTGATTAAGCTGGCTGAAAGCAAATGTAACTTCACAGAAGAGATGGCAGCAGAACTGACAGACAAAAGAAAAAGAAGTTAACCTCCCATTTCAGGAAGTGCAGAGAAAAAAAAAATCACATGACTAAAGTGACTCCAGTAATAAAGAAGAATTGATCATCCGGAATTCAGAGGGGTACACTTTCTTACATAGTGCAGACAGACTGATTCAGACAATTTCTTCTGGGGGTCTGGAATACACTAATTCTCTTTTCAGCTGGCTCAGTACTTCCGCAGTTCTTCCATCCTCTGCACTAAGCAAGTGCATCAAAATTTAACCATGAGAGACAAGATGAGGGAGGAAATATCTTTTATGGATCCAACTTCTGTTGATGAAAAAGATAGCCTTTTGGGCCACACCCAGCTCTTCTTTAATCATGGCAATTCTAGACGGGGCAGTTGCGCCCTCATCACTGAAAGCTAAAGATCTTACCACTGTCTCCTACTCAAGAGCCAAACGGTGCCTCTACTTAGATGCAAGCCGCTCCAGATAACATTTCACCTGAGGGGAATTACTCAGAGTTTAGGCTGGTCAAAGTATATGCATTGCAGTTTAAGACTAAGTGAACCAGGTTGGAGAAGACAAGAATAGGCCCAAACTATGAACTGAAATGGAATCTTTGTGGCATTTGGGGTGGAGGAGGGACACTTGATATAAATATAATTTATGTTTATTTCCTCACACCTCTGCACTTCCACTTCAGGCTGTAACTAGGCAGTTCCCAAGTCACACAAACACTCTTTACTCACATTAGCAGTCCCATGGAGTTGACTATCTGTGCTAGCAAGTGTTGCAGGATTGTTTCCAAATATATTGGCATCCTTGCAGTGTTTCTTTCTCATGAGGTCTCCAGCCTGATTTCTAAACCAAAGAGCATCCAACATTTTTTGAACTTCCAAAAAAATATCCAAACCTCTTAGTGTTTCCAGGCTCACCCCCAGTACACCCACTTTATTTTAGAACACAGATTTGTTGCTTTTCTCTACACATAAGCAGCAGCTATCACACAGTACAAGCTTTGTAGCTATGAAGAATGTACATCTTCCTTGGGCTGGTTCCTCTTGCCCAACCTCTTGCCCAAAAGCAAAGTGTTCTGTTCCCAAACGTCATTGTGAACTGAAATTTCCACTAAAATCTGGGGCTAAATCTTCCTTTCAACAAGGCCACCAGCCTCTAGCATCCTGAGATGCATGAATCCAGAAAGGATGGCCTCAAACTTTTTATTGCCAACATTGGACAGCCATGCCAAACTACTTGTTGCCTTGGAAGCTAGAAACAGAAAAGACCTATTCAGTCATACAGTCCCAGTCAATCCTGCCATGGCATAGTGAGCACCTTATAATGCTCCTCTTTGTATTTTACAAGACCTTCAGCCTTCTGCAAGGAGACCACATAATGAATTCCTATTTTTCAAGTTACACTTTTTATAAGAAATACATAAAAAAGGTGAAATTTCAGACCAATTTAAAAAATGAAATTTTGTCTCCTATTCCACAAAAAATGGAAATGTCTCTAGCCCAATGCAAATCATTTACATGTGTGCCAAGTAAATACAAAATGCTACCAAATCCAAATTATCTACTCACTTGCACTAGCAGGATCCAATCTTGGAACCTTCCACTCTTGGTAGTGTTTTAGATTCACTTTGTACAGGCATGCGTGATGAAAGGGAGTTATGAAAAGTATCCCTCAACTGAGGTAATGCACAGTCAAAAACTCTAATAATTAATCAAGTATCATCCAAAGCATTTCAGGTGTTAATGAAGAACACACACACTATGGAGTGTTGAATGAGAACTGGTCTAGAGAATTTGAGCATTTTAGTGCACTGGAATTTATTGCCACAAGATGTTGCTGAGGGCAAATACTTAGCTAGATTCAAAAAGAGATTGGATATTTATTAAATAGCTGGTCAGAAAATTCCTTCTTCCTCGCCCCCCCAAAAATATCAAAACACAATTTTTTATCTGAAAACAGAACGTTTTGATTTGGAAATGCCACTGTAGTGCATCATGAGAGATGTAGTTTGGTCAGAGGTCTAGCCTATGGGAGAGAATGGAAGTATCCAAACTATATCTTCCATGAGGCACCATGATCTTCTCTCTTTCTTAGCTGCTGTGGCACATCATGGGAGAACGTCTATGGAGACAGTCTCCTGGGGAATCCAGCCCATAAAGGAGAATGGGAGCATGAGGCAGCCAAATTACAGCTCCTATGAGGCACCACAGACCATTTTTTAATCCAAACTTTGCAGTTTCCAGATGTTTGTGTTGTCAATGGAGAGTCTAAAATTTTCCACACAAAGCAGACCCTTTTCACATATATCTTCGTTCAGTCAAAAAACACAAATTTTCCATTAAAAAAGAGTTTTGATTAAAATTTCTTTGCTAGACCTAATTTATATAAATAACCCAAATATTTAGTTATCATATAGTCTTGCCCCTTCATTTTCAATTTAAACCAATGTTTAATGAAAAAAATCCCAGGTTTTACAAAAAGTATTTTCCCCCCTGATTTTCACCCTACTTTTGTATCATTCGAATATATAAAAATTACTTGTTTTATTTGGAAAATACAATACATTGCATGAGATATATGTATTATGATAATACATTAATCTGTGTGTATATGTAAAGCTGCCTGTTGAAGTAAGGCTACATTTATTAGTCTAGAACAGGGGAGGGCAAACTTTTTGGCCTCAGGACTGCATTGGGTTTTGTAAATTGTATGGAGGGTCGGTTAGGGGAGAGGGTTGTGGCCCGGCCCCCACCTCCTATCTGCCCTATTCAACCCCCCCGTTCCCTGACAGCACCTCTGGGACCCCTGCCCCATCCACACACCCCCGTTCCCTGTCCCCTGACCGCCTCCAGACCCCTGCTGCCCCATCCAACCCCTCCTCTCATTCCTGATGGCCCCCCCAGGACCCCTGCCCCATTCAACCACCCCTTCTCCCTATCCCCTGACTGCTCCCAGAACCCCTGCCCCTGACTGACCCCAGCCGCCCCATCCAACACCCCTTTCTTCCTGACTACCCCCCCAAGTCCGCTGCCCCCAGTCAACTCTATTTCCCTCCCGACCAACATCTACACCCCCACCCCCTGACCACCACCCCAAACTCCCCTGCCCCCTTACCACGCTGCCTGGAGCGCCGATGGCTGGCAGCGCTACAGCCGCACTGCCCGCCTGGAGCTGGGCCATGCTGCCGCCGCCATGCAGCACAGAGACCGGGTCAGGCCAGGCTCTGCAAGCTGCGCTGCCCTAGGAGCTCACAGCCCCACCACCCAGAGCATTGCGCCAGGGGCAGAGTGAAGGAGCTGAGGCTCTGGGGGATGGGGAACAGCAGGGGCGGGGCTGGGGGTGAGCCTCCCAGGCCAGGAACTCAGGGACCAGGCAGAAGAAGGACAAGTAGCCATTTCTTGTTCCGTTCAGGTTATCAGAGGATCCCAGACACATCTCTCTGTGCTCTATCAGGATAACTTTACTTTTGTATTTTCTCTGATTGGTCTCTAAGGTTAAGGTCACTCTGGACAATGTTCATTTTCCACACAGATAGATGCAGTTTGTAACAGTCCTTTTCTTAATTGGGAGTGAAACTGGAGGGAAGGGAGCTAGTGAAGGGAGAGTGTGGGGAACTCTGGGAAGAGGAAGTGTCATGAGAGGAAAAAGTTCCCAAAGGGAATTAAAAGCAAAGAATGAGCAATTGGTTAGACAAAAAAAAGTTTAACTGGGGGAGGGCGGAAGAGGAGGATATATAAAAATTTGAAAAGATCCAACAAAGCACCCAATACATCCTCTGTGCAAGGCAAACAAAGGCAAATTTGCCACAAGGTACAGTTACCAATGTAGTAGGCATTTAAAAGTTGGTTAGGAACATTTGACATTTTTTTTTAAACTTAACATCTGTTCTAGAGAAGGTAGAAGTGAAAAAGGGAGGGGTCGGGGGGAAGAGAGTGACACCTTAGGCTTGCTTTTGACTTATCTGTCATTTCTCACTTCACTCCGCTGTCACGTACATGGTCCCTATTAAGGCCCGGTTGACCAAAGGGGTGTGACCATCTAGGCATAGTAATTACTGAGCCTGATATGTTGTGGGTCCCCTATAGTTTGTCGCTTCCAACCCATCCTGCCATTTGCCAATAAATTTGCTAGATCATTATTTTGTTGCAAGTGCTAGAGGCCCAACTTTATTCTCATTATTTACAAAAGAGAAATGCCACACCAGATCAGACCAACGGTTCCTCTACGGCAGAGATGGGCAAACTTTTTGGCCCGAGGGCCACTTCTGGGTATGGAAATTGTATGGCGGACCATGAATGCTCAAGAAATTGGGGGTTGGGGTGTGGGAGGGGGTGCAGGCTCTGGGGTGGGGCCAGAAATGAGGAGTTCAGGGTGCAGGATGGGGCTCTGGGCTGGGGTAGGGGTGAAGGGGATGAGGGCTCCAGCTGGGGGTGCAGAATCTGGGGTGGGGCTGGGGATGAGGGGTTGGGGTTACAGTAGGGTGCTCCAGGCTGGAACCGAGGGGTTTGGAGGATGGGAGAGTGATCAGGGCAAGGGCTTGGCACCCGGGAGGGGGGCAAGCTCCAGGCAGCGCTTACCTCAAGCATCGGCATGTCCCCCCTCCAGTTCCTACATGGAGGTGCGGCCAGGCTGCTCTCTGCATTGTCCCATCCACAGGCACCGCCCCTGCAGCTCCCATTGGCCATGGTTCCTGGCCAACGGGAGCTGCAGGGGCTGCGCTTGGGCATGGGCAGCGTGCAGAGCCCCCTGGCTGCCCCAACTTGTGGGAACCAGAGGGGGGACATGCCACTGCTTCTGGGAGTCGGGCAGAGCCATGGCATGCGCAGAGCATGTCCAACCCCCAACCTCGCTTCCTGGCTGGAGCACCAGAGTGGGGCAAGCCCCAGACTCTGCTCCCTGGCGGGAGCTTGAGGCCCAGATTAAAACGTCTGAAGGGCTGGATGCCACCCCCAGGCCATAGTTTGCCCACCTCTGCTCTACGGTCTCTAAACAGTGGCCCACAACAAATGCATCAGAGGAAGGTAGAAGAAACCATGTAATGGAAAGTGTTATAGGAAAATAAACTCCAGGCAGTTAGTGGTGTTCTTATGCAATGAAGCATGAAGATTTACATTCCTTCTAAAATATTGTTTTCTGTCTAATGTAAGTAGGGATATTCTCATTAGCTATATAAATCTCTACTCCTTTTTTCAATGTTACTAAGTTCTTGGGCTTAGCAATATCTTGAGGCAATGAGTTCCATACGTGAATTGCATATTGTATAAAAAAAACTGCATTTCCAAGTCTGGTGGAAGGGAAAATAGAAGATTGCCAGCATCTGTCAACAAATCAAGACTAGCCATAATCAGATTTAGGCTTATGCTGTAAAATTTGATTCCAGATCTAGATCCAAACCTAACCTTTCTGAAAGCACAGAGTTACTCTGATTCTATCCTATCTCTAGCACTAACCTAAATGATTGTCACTGCCAGAAGTTTGGTTTTAACTACTAGTTTCTATTTGAAAGTTGTGTTTAGAATTCACATAGGTTATAGGCTCTAGTCACTTCCATTTTTACTTATGTCAGGTCACATAACACTGGATGATGAAGACTGAGTAGAGACACTTTCTCTCTTGCCTTTGTCATGACACCTTTCGGCTCTTTAGACATTGATAAGCAGGGCTTCAGCTGCTAATATCCCATTTCCATTCCTCGCCTTTCCCAACTTGTCATCACCACTTGCTTTCTGCACAACCATCTGTGAAAGGAATCAAGTATTGCTCTCCTCCCTAGCTATGGCTAGGTTCCTCCCTGCTTTGCAACTATTGTCGTATGTATTTGTCTGATCACATGGTAAGGTTGCAAAGCAGGGAGGAACCTAGCCGTAGCTAGGGAGGAGAGCAATGTTTCTTCAGCCAGAAACTGGTTTTAAAGTACTGTTCTGCTCTGAATAATGATGATAAAAAAGGCACTTTCTAACTGCTGGCTTCAATGACTGAGATACGCTTTTACTGTTTTTAGTTCTCTAGGCCTTGTAGAGCCAGCATAGTTCACAGGAAGAGAGCTGGAGTCCATACGTACTTTAAATCATCAACAGAATTGTTTGCAGCTTTCTAGTCTGTTACATCTGTGCGAACCATTTGAAGGCCATCTGATTTCACAGGTGTCATAATTTTGTCTCAACATCCTTTATTACTGGTGATGATGCACGAAATGTAAGGAAGCCAGCTTGACTCTCAGAGCTCAGGCAGGGTTTGCAGGGCTGGCAGTTTGAGAAAACTTTTCTACTTTTAAACTGAGCATATTTGACCCAGACAGACAGACCAAGAAAAAAAATGGGACCCTACAGCACTTTATTTTCCTACAATGTCTCTTTTCAGAATAGGCCCATCTGTTAAGGAAGGGTCTGAAAGAGGACACTTGGTTTAGAGTAAATAGAAAGTGGCAGTCATAGGAAATGACTGGAAAGAAGGCACACGAGAGAGAGAGATCCAGGAAGTAGTTAAAGAGGATGTGGCAGAGTGAGAAGTGATATCAGATGACAAAAGAACAGATATTTTATGCTTCAGTGACTAGATCAATTATTCCATTTTCTGTATCAAATCAGAACTGGAAGAAATATGACTACAGCTGGAAAGGTAGATTATCTTCAAAAAACACTCTCAAAATTAGTAACATCAAATACATCAGCAAATAAATTATGCCCAACCCCATTCTTACAAGGGGGAAGGGTGTTTGTACTAACACAGTAATTAGAAGTTGAAGGCAATTTCCTTTTATTTTAAAGTTATTTTCACAAAAACATCTGAGAATCTGGAGTTATCTTTGCTCCAAGTGTACTACCTTCACAGCCTGCCAAATGCATGAGAAGCAGATACTGGTCAGAAATGGAAACTTTGACAGCAGTAAACCTCATCACACGCAAGTACCTCTGCCAGACTGACTAATGCAATTAAATTGCCCTTTCCGAAGCAGAGAACAAGAATTTCATCTCTATTAATTTTATGTTGCAGCAGCACTTAGAGGCCACAGGCCCTCATTGTGAAAAGGACAGTAGTAAAAAACAGTTCCAGCCCCGAAGATCTCACAATCTAAGTAGGAGGGACAGACAAAAGTGGGGGGGGGGGGAAAGAGGTGGAAACCAAAGGAGGGGGACTTCCCTAAGATCACAGGCAGAGCAGAGAAATGACTCCCAAGTCTCCCAAGTCCCAATCTAGTGCCCTATGCATTAGATCATGTCTCATGTACTTTAATGATCCAGCATCTTCCAAGCTGAATGTCAAGATGTCATATCACATAAGGATCCATTCGTTTTCAGTTGCCTTTGTGTTTGAATCACTTCCTTGTGTTTATATTACACAAATTCTACTTTTGCATTTGCACAATTAACCCCCCCGAAACCATACCGAAAACCACCTTTCTGGATGGTGTAACCCATGTTAGGCCCACATTTTCACCTCACACACCACTGGTAGTTAACTGTGATATTTATTCCACTCTGTACTGACAGTACAAATGCTAAGTCCTCCAACTAGAGCTATCAACCAACTATTGCCAGGTAGGCTTGGGAGGAAGGTCTCTCATCCCCTTGCCCCTGCATGTATAATATTGCAAAATAAGGCTATTGTGAGGTACGTACCTTCTTCTGAAGCATCAGGTTTTAGTCACTGTTAGCTCTTTAGAGCAGGACTGTTTGTTATTTTGCATATGTGCAGTACCTAGCATGATGGAATCCTGGTCCATGACTGGTGCTCCTAGGCTCTATGATTATACAAATAAATAATTATGATTGATAATATGGACTGGGGTCTGAAGCAGTTTATTCCTATCCAAAAAAAAAAACCATTACATGTTAAAAAATCACTGGCAAGGGGGAAAATATGGGTTTGTCTCTCTTTTTTGCTTCTCTATGAAGATGACCTGAAAGATTTTTCTTCTCTTCCCAAAACAAAAGTTTTTATCCTAGCTTCTTTTTTCCTATTAGAAATTCAGCTCTTGTCTGCCCTGCTTTCCCCTGAAAAACTCTGGATGACTGGAGAATTAGTAGGTATTAAAAACATCATGCAAGTGAAACCTGATCAACTGAGAGGAAAGGCGATTTTTATTCAGGCCATGTAAGGTCTTATTTTTATTATTTAACTCTGCACCCTGGGAAATGTAGAGAAAGATCTGTGTTTAAAAAAAATATTGTATTTCCCAACACACACACTCACACTCTCCCTACTCCTATTACCAAAGCTCTGGGAAAGCTCCCCATTCAGTTTAGGTCTCCAAGAAGTCTCTGAGCAGAACTAGGGAAGATGGAGATATCGTTAAAAATTCTCTCTATTTTATTACGGTTCTCACAGTGTTTGGTGTTTTTCTTAAAGCTCCAGCCACTGAAATCAGGTTACTATTGGAAAATCTCAGCTTTCATTTTAAAAAAAATTCTAGTTCTCGTAATTACTGGGGGTAGGGGGGAACCACATTGAAAATGTGAACCCTACAAGTTTCAATTCCAGAAGGCATATAAAAAGAACCTCAAATGTGTTGCTTGTTTGTCTTTTAAATGTCACAATTTTTAAGCAAGTATAAGGATTTTTGAATCCTTGGGTTTTGCAATTCTGTCAATATCTCTCAGGTTAAAAAAACAAAACACATAGCAAACAAACAAAAAGACACCTTTCAGACTCCCTTTATACACCAGAGAGAAGCAAAAAGGGATCACTTCCCAGGTCATTTAAAAAGATGAATTCTACAGATGCATTTTCTTGTATTTTCTTGGGAGGGATAGGAGCGACTGCATCGTCCACACCTGTGATTCTTGAGATGAGAGATGCAGTATTTTCTATATCCACGCTGTGTGTGAATCAGAGTAAACAGACTCCACAGCAGAGCCAGATAAGGCTGTTGTACATACAGATCATATTTAGATTGCATTTACACCACAGCAAGAACAAGAAGTGCTGCATTGGCTCATTCATATTTTGTGTGTTGCAGTCATGGGGAAACCCCAGTGAATCATGAACTGTGCTTTCCCTAGGGCTTCTCCGAAAATCTGCATCTCTAATAGAACTTCTCATTTATTCCTTTCCCAGACAGGGGACATTGACATTATTACAATTTGGTATTTTAGCAAAAAACTGTTATTAAAGCATTTACTAAGTAGACCAAAACGTATCCTTACTTGCTAGACAGAGAACGGCCATCATTGTCAAAAAGCACAACTGTAGCATCTTCATCCTCAAATTCCTCCACTCTCTCCCTACTGAGGGCCTGATTCAAGGAAAAATACCCATGCAGGACACCATTTAGGTATATGCTCAACTTCAGTGGGACTTAAACATGGGCTGAAACCTAGTCCTGTTCAGACCCTTATTCAGACCTATTGGGTCTAATATGCTTAGCTTTAAACATGAATGAACTGGGGCCTCAATTTAGAATCCAGGTTAAACCTGCCCTTTCTCCTTAAAAATTTTTCATAAATTTGATCAGACAGCCTCATATTAGCCTCTTCCCTTCCTTTCCCATCTAAGCACTGGTCTCCTATCTAGTCCTTCCCAACAATCTTGTTACTCTTGTTGCAAAAGCCTTCTCATCTGCAGCGTCTAACATTGCAAATAAAGAGATGGAGCAATCACCATAAAGTTCGATTCTCACCTGAACACTATTTTACTTTCTTGTCTATACCTGAAAGATTCTTCCCCGCCCCCCCCCGCTTCTATTATTGAATATTACAGCTTGTCGAAATATTTTATTAACCAAAAAAGAAAAGGAACCCACTACTCCATCAGAGAATGTGGTTTCATCAAAGTTGACACGCTCACATGAAAAAATGTTGATTTAAACATGTTTTTAAATTTTCCCCATTGGAAAATTTGAATTGACAGTTTGAAACTAAATGAATTTTTGTATCATCTTAAAATGTCATTTCATATTGGTTTTTGAAAACAAAAACATTTTGGTTTTCCATTTTCAGTTTTTGGATGTTTGGTGTTGTTTCTGCTACTCTCTTTTCTTTTTCCTCTCTCTCTCTCTCTCTCACACACACACACACACTTTTACCCCAGCTTGAACAGTCTTTGTGTTTTCCTACTTTTTCCAGTTGGAGAACAATATAAATAATGTAAAAAGTGGGTTTCCACCCACTTTTCTAATTTTAACCAGTGTCTAGTAGAAAAGGAGGGAGAGTTAAAGAAAAGAAAAAAAAAGGAGGCAATGAACTCTGAAAATCCAAAACTGGGAAAATAACATTTTTTTTGTTTCTCAAAACCAAACATTTTAAGACAACAACAAAAGTTATTTCAACATTTTTTGGTTGTTTCAAAACAAAAAAAAATGAAAAGAAATTTCATTTTGTGCCTGGAAAAAACATTCTGCAGACAACCTGCCATTTTTCGTTACTATGGGATTTTCCCCCATTGGAAAAAACTGGGAGTGTTTTCCAAGCAGCCCTGTGGCATACAACAATTAAACTTGACTTCTGATTGAATGCACCATCAAACAATGTCTATTGTTCACATCCTAAAAGGTCAATACTGTCAAAGACTGGTGTAATAAATATCCAAGTAGATAGCAAATTTTTACTGAACTCTGTGCATAGTAATAACCAGTCAGAATAGCCTGCTATTCACTGTGGAGGAGCTAAATCAAACATGCAAAAATCTCTGCTTCCTGATTATCAGAGCTTAGCTGGTTATTAGAGCTGGAGTTCATTGGACTAAAATTCCCATTATTTCACTTTCACAATATTGACAGTCCTCGTTTGCAATCCTGATCAAAGAAAAATAATGGTTGGACAAAGAAAATATTGTGACTGTTCATTGAAATGTGTTCACATGAGGTATATTTGCATGCTTATTTTGAAAGCTCTCTGTGGTTTCAAAGTCACTAATCTGGACTGGGAGGGGAAACAGTACCCTGTGGCTCCTGTGATCAGTCACAGTTTAAACAGTGAATCACAAAGAGTAAATACTTGAATCAGTTACAAACACTTCATGTGAAATCCATAAACTGAAATATGTTTGGAAAAACAAACTCATAAAATCAAAGTCACTCAGATAATTTTGACCAGTTAACAGAAAAGTATACAAAAATCAAAAGCTTCTTCTCCAAAAATTTGACAACACATAAAGGGGTAAAATTAATAAAATAAATTTTCAGAGAACAGTTCACACAGCTCTGCTATTTGTCATCTTTCAGAATCCAATTTTTTCAGCACCTGGCATTTAATCATGTAGTTGTGATGGATCTGCTAAGCAGGGGACTACAACTCCCATCAATCCCCTACCCAATGCAAATCACTTTTCCTGGACCATTTCAATCCTGAACCAGGAAGTGGCTGGGCTTGGTTTGGGAATTGGGACCAGCAGCTACATGGCAGGCAAGGAGCTGGAGGCAAACAGAACAGTATGCAGAACTGTGAGTGGAACAGACAAGAGAGTGACTGCCAGATGTTACAGCTGGGTGTGGGTCTGCATGGACTTATGGGGAAGCAGCTGCAGGCAGAGGGGCCCTTACTTTTATAGAGGCTGGACAGGAGAGGGCACCCCAGGCACTAGGCCTGAACAGCCTTGACTCTCGATTGGACTGCTCCAGGAACCCAAAGAAGAATTACTATTGCTCACTTTGAACTGTAGGTGTTTAAGCCTCTGTACCTAGGGTATTTGCAGCCTTTCCTGCCATCCCTAATGAAATGCCCTTTCCTTTAGCCATGTGTCTGTGTGGTTTTGGGCCCCACCAGGGCTAGCACCTAGGAGTCCTGGCTGCTGAAGCACCTGTGGTGTTTGCTTCCGAATCACAGTACACCGAGAATGCTAATGGCACCCTGGAGGTTTGATGGGCTTTATTACTGAGCAATGGCAATAATTACACAGTATATTGTGACACTTCTGAAATTCATAGTCATAGCCAAGAGATTACCAGATAATCCTAATTATGGGAACTGTCCATCTCAGAAAACTCTGGTGTCTACACCAAAGCAGGCACAGGAGAAGGCTATACAATTTGGTTACTGTGTATCACACTGCAGCAGCAGGAGTGGCTAAGGCAGCCAGTTCTTGAGTGATAGTCCTTGCCCCAGATAATGCAGGTCTAAGGCACAGGGCCAGAGAATGAAGCTGGTGCACTACTAGTGCTTGAGGCCTTCTGTGCTTTCCTTTTTGCTCTCTTCACTTTCCCTCCCCTAACCATCCTCTGACTCCCTGGTGCAGCCCTCTAGGGTAGCCTATTAGCTGCATCTTCTCAGCTTGCATTATTGATGCTGAAAGTTTAAGTCTCCCTTACAAATGTCTTTCAGCTTGAGCCTAGGTCTGCCCAGTAGCCTCAGAGCATCCACAAGTTCTCTATTCAAGAGATATTTTTGAATATGTCCTTTGTCCATCCACTTACTCTGGCCCTGCAGCTCTTCTTATACTGACCTGCTGGGCCCTGATTGGCTGTGTGGGAATCAGCCACTCTAGGCAGCTTCGAGGACCTCTCTACTGCCCTTTTCTGAGGCAGGGTGTGACAAGGCCAGAAGGCCTCCAGCAGGAGGCCTCAGAGCCTAGTCCACCCCATCACACTCGCATATTCTCCATGTCCTCTGAAGGTAGGCCAAGAAGTAATGGCCTTAATTTGCAACAAGAAAAATTTTAGTGAGATAGTAGGACAAATTTTCTAACTATAAAGGTAGTTAAACTCTGGAATAGTCTTCCAGTGAAGGCTGTGGAATCCCCATCATTGGAGGTTTTTAAAAATAGGTTGGACAAACACCTGTCAGGAATGATCTAGGTTTATTTGGTCCTGTCCTAGTGCGGGGGCAGGGATTTGATGACTTCTTGAGGTCATTTCAACCCTACATTTCTATTATATGCTTGGTCAGTTGGCCTTTCTGTTGCAAGAATTAAGCTAGTCATCTAGCGATAAATTGTGCAGTGTAGTTGATCATAGCAGAACTTGTACACAACTTCTAGTTTGGCATTACCTATTAGAACTTCTGGTGTAGTCAACACACCTTGTGCTATAATCATTGTCTTCTTTAGACTGATGGTTAGTCCAAATTTGTCACAAACAATCACAAAGTTATTGCAAAGTCGCTCCTCTTCATCGCATGTGATGAGCACTGCATTATTATTGAAAAGAAGTTCTCTTATCAGTAGGTGTGTGACTTTGCTGTTTCCTTGTAGACAAGCAAAGTTGAGTTTTCCATCTGACTCTTGGTGCTAGATAAGAAAGCATGACAAAGCAGCAGAGAGAAGACTATACCAAAGAGTGTTGTGCCAAAACACATCCCTGTTTGATTTCAAAACTGTCAGACTGATCACCATCACAGTAGACTGTAGCCTTCATGCCATCATGGAAGGATTGAATCAGACTGCTGCACACTCGGGGACAATCAGTTCTCTCTAGCAATTGGAAATGGACCTTTCTGCTGATCAGGTCAAAAGCCTTTGGAAGATCTATGAAGGTCACGTAGAGAGATTTCCCTTGTTCTTGACACTTTTCTTGCAAAGTCCTTAGTGCAAAGACCATGTCAGTAATCAATCTACCATTATGGAAGTTGCACTGACTATCTGGACATACATGTTCAGCAAGAACATGAAGTCTTAAGAATGATCTCTGTGAAAGCCTTGCCAGCAGTACTAAGGAGAGAGATTCCGCCATAGCTGTTGAAATCACTCCAATATCCTCTGCTTTTATGCAATGTAAGGATGTTGGCATCCTTCATGTCTTGTGGTATCCCTTTTTTCCTCCAGCAGGCAAGTAAGACATTGTACAGATGTTTAAGCACAAGCTGACCTCCTTGGTTCAGTATATTAACTGGAATTCCATCTTTTCTTGTGGCACTTCCTGGTGCTAGGGAGGTGATTGTCTTTTCAAGCTCATTTATAAAGGGTTCTATATCAAGCTTTTTTTTTTTTTTAGTCTGAAGCCTGGAGATCACATTTAGCACTGCTTCAGAAACAGAGATTTCACATCCACAGAATTTGTAATAGGGTTACAGCCAGCATTGCATCTGTTTGCTTCTGTCAATGATGATATCTCTGTTAAGAGATTTGAGTAGGGCAGTCTTCTCGACAGAAAGACATACTTATTTCTTGCTTCCATTGCACAGACTTCTTAGACCTCCATTCTTAGGAGTGGCAGCATTTAGTTTAATATATTTGTCATTTTAATGACTAATACTGCTTTTTTATTTTTCTTTTTTTCAGTTTAACCATTTTAACTTTCACAGGAACTTAAGCGGGAAGTTAGGGTTAAGGCAGTGCTGACAGCTAGGCTGCAGGTGCTCCCTTCACAGCCCAGGGGCCCAAGGCATCCAAAAGCAAGATACGGGAGAGGCTGCTGTCCTGACCCACTGGAACAGAAACCACCCCACTCAGAGGCACAAAGAGGAGGATGTGCCCATGACTGCAGGGGAGGCCACCCCAATGCTGAACAGCTCCTGCGTGGGGATGGCCCCTGCACTCCTGGCCATGAGTGTGTGAGGCCAGGAGAGCAAGCCTGCAGAGGACTTCCTGCATGCCCATGGGGCCGGTGATGGTGGATCCTTGCGGGTAGTAGGTGCAGGAGGGGCTACACTTGCATTACTGTAAACAGTGGGAAATTTCTGTGTGAGTGTGAGGAGAAATCAATATTTAACAATGACTCCTGATTTAAATCAAATCCCGCCAAACCTACCCATCCTCAAAGGATGTTTGTATCTTCTCTCACGTATCGAGTCAGTATGATTGAGCATACTGCCTTGCTGTTTAATGCAATGCACTCTTGGCCATTCTGAGGTATCTTGGGAGAGGAGTTCACATTGTGGCAGAGATATGCTGGACATTTTGCTTCAATAACTGGAAGCGTTTCTTCAGACCATGCTGCAACCCAGTCTTCATCTTGTCCAGTTTTTTCACCAAATGCTAAGGTTGCAGCTATATGAGTATTCATCCTGAGTGTGCATCAGCATTCAGGGGATGTGCAGTTGATGACACAGATAGCTTCCTTGAGATTCATAGTGAATTGGAGGCATCTTTCTTGGTCTTTTGTGATGTTGACGTTAAAGTGTGGACAACAGCTTTGTTTGGGACAACAGGATTTCCATAATGAAAGCCTTATTTTGCAACATACAAGCTCACAGTCGGTGTCACAATCTGCAGTGTGAAAACTTGGAGTATGGAAGTATCCTGTAGGTGTTTTCTATGGGTGACAAATCCAGTTGACACCTGTGTCCAGATCTGGGGTGTCTTCACAAGACCTTCCAGTGGTGATCACCACAGAAGTAAGTGTTGGTAATACCCAGTCATCAGTGGGTGCAGAGCAACAGTAGTCTGTTCCCATTGTCATTCATTTTCCCCCCCACTCATGGTGACCAATGCACAGTGACCACATCTCATGATCTGAGCCAAAGCTAGCACAGAAGAATCCCAGTAGATAGTCACTCGCCTGATATTAGCAGCAAAGAGTCCTGTGGCACCTTATAGACTAAGGTGCATCCGACGAAGTGGGTATTCACCCATGAAAGCTCATGCTCCAATACATCTGTTAGTCTATAAGATGCCACAGGACTCTTTGCTGCTTTTACAGATCCAGACTAACACGGCTACCCCTCTGATACTTGTCACCTGATATTAGTTTACTGATGATGCTGTGAAGTTCTTGATAGAACAGGTCCTTCTCTTCAAAGATGAAAGAAAAAAGCATCAAGGCATATGTACAGATAATGTTGGCAAAGCCACCTGTGGCAGATATTCTTAGTGATATATGTTCTGATGTTGCAACAGAACACTTTTGCAGTTATATTAGCTGGCAGAGTCACGCATTACTTAAGAGTGTTAATGTGTTCTAGCACAAAATGCGAAAGATAAAAGAAGGTGGAAAACAATATTGCCAGTAATATCAGTAATAGCCTACCAGAATAGCTGGGAGACAAACATTCGGTTATTAAAAGTGATAGAACAGAATTGCCTAATTAAGCTCGACAGCTTGTTACGTACAATGGACTAGTGCCAAAATAAGATCACGGTTTTATGGCTGTTATTGCTCTGTTCATAAGTGTCTGGGGAAATTAGTTTTCTAACTTACTAGATATGATTGACAAAAAAAACCTAGAGCATTTGAACTCAGGAGATCATTTGGATGTTTCTGAAGATGAGGTGATCTGTCCAGTGCTTGGTCATACAGTACACAGCAAAGGGCAGATCACTCTCCTCGCTGATAAAGTTTAACTTCAAGGCCAGATTTTCAGTGACAGCATCTATTTTTGTGGATGCAATTTTGTGCTCATAAACACTCGAGCTCACCATGAATTCTGGATGCAAGTAATAGTTAGGCATCACATGTCACTGAAAAGTAAAATATGCCGGTGTAAAGGTGCACCCACAAAAAGAAAAGAACTGGATTGCATGCTAGGCTGGAAGTCTGGCCCGCTGTCCCCTAGGTGCCAGGAAAGGCTCCACAACAAATACATTCCCTGCCTCAAAGAGTTTACAAGACAAACACCAAAAAATACTAGAGTGGGAAGTGGTGTGGGTAGCTGGAACACTTCACAGAACAGGTTTGTTCTTCAGGTTTGAAGGCACTTGGCAAAAATGAACTGGGAGGTTTTTCCATGCATAACAGGCAAGATGAGAGCAGGGATAAAGTTAGGAGTGGGTGAAAGAGAGAAGTTTAGGTAGAGCAGAGAAAATTTGAAAAGAGGGAGAAGGTTCTACCATTCATGGGTAATGAGTGCTATAGTTACAATTTGATTACAGCTTGCATTCTGTCTGAGAAGAAGAAAAAGTGTGCCCAGCATGTTCCATCATTTTAGGAAGAGATTTTTTTCTATGAAATTATGGTGTAATATCCTGGTAACATGAGACTGGGGTTCTGTCTCCATTTCTATCACTGACTTGCAGTGAGACCTTGAACAAATCACTTAACTGCTCTGTGCTTCATTCACCAGCCCTTGACTTAAGCTCTGAAAATGGTCCACTACTCACTTCATCCAGAGAACCACACCAAATCATGCAAGTCAAGGGGTTCTACCCTTCGAGTCCACTTCAAGCACACTCATGAGACAGCTCAAGCTATCAAGGGCATGCATATCCAGAACGCCACTAAATATTTAAAGGATGTGACCCTAAAAAACCAGTATGTTCCCTTCCATCGTTACAATGGTAGAGTTGGCAGATGTGCTCTGGCCAAGCAGTCGGGCTGGACACAGGGGCGTTGGCCTAACAACAGTGCAGAGTTCCTACTGCACATGCTCAAAAGTGCTGAGAGTAATGCTGAACTCAAATTGAGCATATCCAGGTCAAGAAGGCCCCCCAAATGCGCAGGCGTACCTACAGAGCTCATGGTCGTATCAACCCTTACATGAGCTCCCCCTGTCATATTGAAATGATCCTCACTGAGAAGGAGCAGATTATTCCAAAGCCAGAAGAGCAAGGTGCTCAGAAGAAAAAGTCTCTTAAAAGAAGCTGAAGACGCAAAACTTATGACTCTGGAGTAAATCTGACATAACAGATGTACATAAATAAAAAAGAAAACAAAAAACTGTGCGGTGTGGCTCCTTAACACCATTAGTAAGAATTCAGAGTAGCAGCCGTGTTAGTCTGTATCCGGAAAGAACAGGAGTACTTGTGGCATCTCAGAGACTAACAAATTAATTAATTATTCTGAACTCCATTAGTAAGGAGTTCAGTATAATCATATGCAAAGCACAGCACTTTAATAGCTCTTAGAAATAATGTTGAAATTAAAAAGGTGCTATAGCTATGCAAAGTTCTCTCTCACACACACTGTCACACAGTCCAGGTACTTAAGATTCTTTTGCAAAAGTTTCATTTCCCAAACCCCCACAATCAATGTAAGCCGAAGTCCAGTTGTTGACATTTTACTGCCTGTTTAAAAAGAGTATTTCCAGTATTGGAACAACAGCAGTAAGTTACCGGAATGATTGCTTTGAAAGAGTAATAAAATCCTAAGCAAAGTGAACTTTGGATTATACACTCTGTCAAGTCATTGAATCTGAAAGTTTTCTTTGTTCATGTATTTGGTCTAGCCACCATACTGTTTTTGTATTTGTATAACCGTAAATGCTCTTGTTGCTCCTACAAGTGTCTAATCCTACTGTACAAATTGACCAGATCTGCAGAAGAAGCTGTCACCATAAATTCCCACAGCAAGCAGCACACTGAAAACCATATGCAACCCCACAGTGTATTGATCATTAAAATATTATGTTGTGGTTGCACCTAAATGCCACAACAGGGTTGGCCCCCCACTGTGCTACGTACTATACAGATATAAGTGACAGTGCTTCGGGGCTGTCACTGATTCCAGAATAGAAATTTGAATGCTTATGGCTGCTTGGTTTTATATATCCACTTTTTCAGAAGGTGGAAAAGAGACCAAGGGAAAGGAATGAGGAACAGGTATGTGTATGTATTTAGGGCAAGAGTTGCTGTTGGAAAGAAAACCAAAGCAGGCCAGGCACAGTATAAGGCCAGTCTATGGAGCATTAGTAGAGTGGAGTTAAACCAATGGAGAATTTTCTACCTCTTTGTGTTGTGTGATTTTTGTATCCTCCACAGTTCTTGGCGGGAGGTTTGTTTAGGTAAAAGTTCAGGGAACTCAATGTTTTGGGCAGTGAAGCATGAGAAAAAGCCCTGGACAATTCAGACATGGGCAGTGTCAAGGAAGTTGAAGGCTGAGTGCCCACGGAGTCCAACTCTGCTGTCACACTAGTTTTACACCCATGCATCTGAGTCTAGGAGTTCTACTCCTAATTTACGCTAGTGTGAGTGGGAGGAAAGTTGGGTCTTATATAGAAGAAATTAGCCTTAGGAACAGATTTCTCCAACAGACTGGCTTCATTAACACATTGAATTTATACTGCACTTTAAAAACACTAGGCAAGATTTCCCTTCACCAGTCCCTCTGAAGCAGGTAAATAGCCTAATCCCCCATTCTGCAGAGAGGAGACACATAACTTGTCCAAAGGTCAGAATCAAAACTGAGATTGCCTAGATAAGCTGCCTACATAATCGAACAGGCCATAATGCCTCAGGTACATTTCACTTAGCGAGTGGACAAAGCCTAGTATGACCAGATGTCCTGATTTTATAGGGACAGTCTCAATTTTGGGGTATTTTTCTTATATAGGCTCCTATTACCCCCCACCCCCACCCCCTGTCCCAATTTTTCACACTTGCTGACTGGTCACCTAACAAAGTCATCTCTGCCATGACTTCAGTGGAGTTACAGAAGGAAGGAATGTAGCCTCTAAAATGCAGGCATTGATGTTAGGAGCCTGTGGAGCATCTGTGCCAATGTCGGTTTTCTCTAACTCTTTTCATTTAAGTATAAGCAACAGGGCTGAAAATTTGCCATAATGTTTTCCCATTCCCCACTTCTGAAGAAAAAAAATAATTGCTTAAGCACAGTCACTGGAGAGGCATTTGGGGCCTGGAAAGTCCGTGGGCACAGGGCCAGAGGACTGGTAGAAGTCACCTGGAGTAAGGCCAACAGCACTAGATCAGCCAAAAGGTATGGCTGGAGGGTTACAGGATGCTCTCTAGGAGCCGTTGTGCCTGAGAGGTGTTGTGAGACAACAGGAGTTGAGCCTTGGGACTCCCCGTCTCTGACCCTATCTGTGGCAGTGCGATATGCTGCCAGTGGATGACTGGGCCAGGCCTCGTTATGTCTTACTCCATAATGGAAGATTATTCGCAGCACTGTTCTCCCCTTAAAGTAAACTCCTTGTGTTCAATTAAGTTATCTTCACATCCTTTCCAGCCCAGCTCCTGGGTAGAAAGATTTCTTGTTCCTTCCAGGAGAGGATGAATGTGTTTGGTGCTGTCAAAGGTCCCCTCACCACTTTCCCCAATGAATAACTTCTATTGTCTGGTTCTTGAGTCAGCATGGCTTTTGGGATGTTTCCTAGCTCTCAGGCCCAAACACTTCATGGGCCCACCCAATCCTACCTTTAGGGAACACTTGTTCTATACCATAGGTATGAGCTGGCTCCGCATGTATTTGCATGTCTTGTTGTAATTACAGGGATAAAGGTTCCTTGACATTTGCAGAGGAGATGCACTTAGGGCCCAATCCTGTGCCATTGTGATTAATGGCAGAACTTTCATTGACGTCAGTCATGGAGGCTCGGGCTCTTAAACTGTGTTACTTACACACAAATAACCCACACATCTCCAGTTTGGTCAACCTGGTTGTCCATTACTTTCATCTCCTTTATGCTACCAAACACAGAAGGACATCAAAAGGTAGCAGATCTTACCCATCCCTGGCATAAAGGGTTTCCCCAAAGGTCATCGAGCTGGCAGAAGGCTGTTTCTGAGCCTGACCCACATCACACCTTCTGGCACAGAGGGCATTCCAGAAGCAAGTCCAGACTGCTGCTGCATTCTAGCTATTCTGAGTTTCCCACAGGAGGCTAGGGCAACCTGTGCATGGAGTTAGAGCAGCCTCGCAATGTTTAATGTATATTGGCAAGTTCCTGTACCTTTGCCCCTCTGTCTCCAAGTGCAGTAGTGGGGCAATTGGGTACCGAGGCCAGTGCTTTTAGGACAATTCCCCACCCCTACCCCCCATCACTCCCCATTCATTTCACTTAGATCAATTTTTCAAGCCCAGCTTTACGCCATTTTGTATCCTGAAAAATTAATGGAGCCAGTTGGGGGTAGGGGGGCGCAAATGGAGAGGTGCAACGTGAAAAGCCAGGGACTTGGGAAAAACTCTATAGAGAACTGTCAGAGATTAGATTGCCTCCCACATGACTCTGCTGACAGCACACACTCCACAAGGGTTCTGCACACATGGGGAGCCAGTGCTGCACTGCAGACAGGATTCTCTCAACTCTTCTTGTCTTTGGTCCACACGCACTCAGAGCGTGCCAAGGCAAACAGGCATTGGGTTTAAGCCAAATGCAGACTTCTCACCTGACTCATCTATCTTTTGATCTGCAGCCAGCACTCCACCTCACTGATTAATGTTGCTGGGTCTCTGAATCACACCAGATTCTGTCTCTTCCACCTCCACATGCCACAAAAGGAGTAATTGGTGATTCTCAGGCACCCTGGATTACACTGAATGCCAGGTTTTTAATCAAATGGCGTGTCCTCTTACAGGGGAATGTGAACAGATGTCTCCAAAAATACTTCAGAGCCCTCAGGTTTCTGATCAGTGCATAGTGAGATACAGAAGGGATGCAAGCTACATTAAAGGAGATTGAATATAAGAAATCTCCGCTACAGCCACCAAGTATATTGTCAACATATTACCAGTAGGCAATCCATGACCAGAGCACATTGTTGGTGACAGGAACTAACTATAAGGTCTGCAGTGACAAAAGGGTTTTAGGCTCCTAACTCCCATTGAAATCAATTGAGAGTTAGGCACCTGAGGACCTTTGAGGATCTGGGCTATAGTTCCTTGTCTTTTTTTGGCAGGGGAGGGGGTCGAGAAAGGAATATCCTGGTTGGATAGAACATCATTCACATCAGGACTATTTATCAGGAGAATAGGTTCAGTACAGATTTCCCCCACAAGAGTCTGATAAGGGCCTGACCTTCAAGAACCACATCCAGGAGAAATGGTTTTCATGCTTATTCAGTCTTCGAGCTCTCTGCCAACACGGGTGCCAACTGGGCTGTAGCCACCCATACTAGGAACTGAATCAAGACCACTAGTCATTTCAAAACAAACCATCTGATGTGTCTGTCAGCCTGGACAGAAGTAAACCAATTTACTGATTGATGGACACCTCTGTAATGAGTCCCCAGTCATCCCCTACTGCCTTCATTTTCAATTGCACTTCTTATAGATGCAGCCACTTCCATACCAGTACTTTTAGAGCTCCCTAAGCACTGAACATCTGTAGCTAAGACAATGTGTTGTGCAAGAGGCACTGTGATGTGTCATGAGAGAAACAAGTTTTATAGCAGATATGCCATGAAAGGAGTCAGGAAGACTCTTTTTGGCCCACTCAAAGATATCACCGTCTCTATTTTTATTCTTCATGCAGCGCTATTAACATGTTTACAAGAATACAAGGTCCCATGGGGGTAGCAATCTAGAGAGACAGATATAGAGGGTATGGGAAAGACATGATAAAGAAGAGGAAGGGGAAATATAGAATTTCCCCGCAGTTGACAGTAGAGATTTGTTGTGAGTGGCTTTTGTTGTGGTGGGTTTTTTTTTGAAGTTAAAGTATTTTGTTATAAATCACTGACATGTTTCAGCTGTGAAAACAGAGCTTATTGACTAGCCCTTCCCTAATTTACGACTTTCATGCACCAGCCTCAAGGCACATTTGCAATAAGGCCTAAAATGAGGGACACTGCATCTGCTAAACCAATGATAACGAATATAAACAGAAACGCTCTCAACCCCTTCATACAGATCTGGGTAAATAGATAGACCTTGTAGGCACCTTGAAGGACAATAGAACTGCGCTGTAGTTTGAGCCAGGGGAACAGCAGATTCCAGAGCTGAGCCCTGCACTGAGAATGCCCTGGTCTCAGAGGTACAAATCTAGGTGTTGTCAACTGAAGTGTCCCAGAAGCCTCTACTGCTGGCTGACAACATAAGTGGAGAGATGGCCTCTAAATAATACAGGACCCAAACAATGAAGACTTTGTAGATCAAAGAGAGCACTCCCGCTCCCACACCATCTGCATGTAGAATCCAGCAAGGCCAGGTGATTACAGGCTACATGGAAGAAGTGAGTTTTGAGGAGATGTGAATGAACGGGCTTGTGCCCCAGTGCAGAGAGGCTACACTAGGCATAGAGACCAGTAATGGAAGAGAGTGTGAAGGCAAGAGTGGGAAGGATATGCCGAAGGGTGTGGTTAGGGAGAGGCTTGAGTGGAACAAAATGCACAAGGACAGTAGAATTAAGTGAACGAGCTCCGGTGAGGCGTGGAGTTGGGCAAGGAACTGAAAATGAGAACCGGGTATTTGAATTGTAGGGATGGGCAGCCACTGAAGGGATTTGAAGAGGGGACCAATGTGGTCCAAACAGCAAAGAAGGTGAATTTTGAACAGATTGGTACAGGAGGGAGAGAGCAAGAGAATCGAGAAGAATAGTGAGGAAGATGCAGCAGTAGTTAAGGCTGAAAATGACTGAGACTTGGACAAATGTTTCAGTAGCAGAGATGGCGAGGAAAGGGATGCTAGAAAGGAAAAATACATCAGTGTCAGGGCTTGGACATAGCGGGGAGCAGAGAAGACAAAGTGAGGATGTTGCCAGAGTGGCAACAAAGCAAGGGAGAGAAAAGATTGAAAACTGACTGCTGTATCAGCATACTAAGCGTGAACTGATTATAAAATATCCAAGGTGAGATGTTACATAGGGAGGCAGAGGTGCCAGACTGCATAGAGAGGAGGAAGTCAGGTGTGGAGAGAGAGGTTTGCTCATCATAGAGGTGGAAATTGGAGGCCATTAGGAGTGGGTGTAGAGGCAGACCAGGAAATGGAGGATATATCCCTGAGAGAGGCCAACAGAGAACGGGAGGAAGGTGGTGCTGTCAACGGAAACACTGATGGAGCAACTGGAGAGGTAAGAGTAGAATCATGAGAGTACAGAGTCATGAAAGTCCAGAGAGAGAGAGGGGTAGTTTGAGAAGCAAGTGATTAGAGTCAAATCCAGTAGATTGAATACAACAGAGAAAAGGCTCTCAGATTTGCCAGGAGGGACTCACGGATGACCCTTGATAAAAGCAGTCACCCTTGAATAGAAGAACTTGTCAGAAAATTAAGCTCTGGGGATAAAAGGAAACAAGAGGTTGGAAAATTTTTCCTACCAGCTCTAACAGAAACCCTCATGAAGGAGGTGCAACAGGGGATTGGAAAAGACAAGGAAATGGGAACAGACAAACTGGATAGGCAAGGAGGGGTTACCAGAACATTCATGAAAGAAGCAGGAAAGAGACCAGAGGAGAATAATTCTTAACTTTTCCCCTCTTCTTCTCACCACCTCCCAAAAAAAAGTCTTGGAGGAGTCAGTTGTTGGTAGATTGGAAGTTGCAGTAAGACCAGGTAACAGGGCAAGTGATGGGGAGAGGAAATGGGCAGCTTTTAAAGTGATGAGCAGAAAGGAAGTACTAAGTAACATAATTTCTCTCTATATATATCCCCTTTCAAGATGCAGTGAGGGCCATCCAGACACTCTATAGCCTGAAATGATCCTGTGAAGGAGAGGGAAAGCCCCAATTCAAAGTCACTTAGAATGAGGGGGTGAGTGGAGGTGATAAGCAGTTAGAGCCAGAGGCGAAAGAAGAGACAGATGCAGTGGACTGCGAAATAAAAAAAGACGTGGGAAGAGAAACTAGGCTGGACTAGAATGGGCAGGAAGGGAGATCGGGAGAGCCCAAGGGTGGCCTTCAGGGTGAAGAGAGTGAGAAAAGAATAAGCTGTTATAGGAGATGGCAGAGACAAAGGGAGAAACCCAGGTCTCAGTCAGAGTGGAGAGCAGAAGTTGAATTCTTGATGACAGAAGCAGCAGGAGAGAGGGGCAGGGTTTGGGAGAAAGGTTGGCCAGGGTGGAGCTAAATAGGCAAGTGTCAGGGGTGGAGAAGGAGTGGGAAGCAACAAAGGTGGGAAGCCAGAGTTGGGAAAGGAGGAGGTATCAGTGGAACTAAAATGAAAGTGATAGCAGAGCAGAACAGTGACAGAGACAGTGGGCACAGGAGATGGTAAAGGGCTGAGATAAGAGTGGAAATAGCCAAGAAAAAGCATGGAGACAAGGATCCAAAGTATCAGTGTGGGGACATGTTTCAGAGAGGGGAAGTGTTGGAAGGAGGGGCAAAAAGAGAGAGTGGCCTCACTGAGCAAAAGCAGGAGGTAAACATATTAGCACTGGAATTAAGAAAGGCAGAGAGGAGGCCACAGCACTGTGGGAGTGCTAATTAAGAGGCCTGGTACTGAATAAAATGGCAGCAAGGAATTCAAGGTTTAGAAGAGTCAGGAGTTAATCAGGAGCTTACAAAGGTGAAGGTGGTTTACAGCATTAAAGGGAGGCAGCAACTAGGAAGAGCCCAGAAGCAATAAATGAAACAATATGACATCAATAAATATAGCCGGAGCCAGAGCCATCAGCATGATAACAGGGAGAACAAGGCTACAATGTGCAAAGCATATGCAGGCTCAGCAAGAGATTGAGCTCTAATCTCAGTTGGCCAAGCCCTCCTGCTACCCCCTTTATCTACATCTTTCCTGAATGCTCCTGTCTCTCAAGGCCCTTGCATGCCATAAATAAAAAATTACCAAATTAAATGCGACATTCAGGGGAGGACAGAGAATTTGTACATTTTTTTAAGTGGCTCCTTGCTTGTCCTGATTTCCCTGTCCATCTGTTATTTAGACTGTAAGCTCTTCAGGGGCTGGGACTGGCTGGATGCGTGTTCTGCGAAGGGCTGAGCACAGTTGACAACAGCAGGAGATACTGGGAGGTGCACGGTAAAGTGTAAGATACATAGGTGGTTCCCTGGGACCCTGGGCAAAGGGCCAAAGCAGCTGGCAGCTTCCTAAAGAGCCGAGGGCTTTTATAACCCACCCTTGGAACCAATTGCCCTGGCACACGGTCGGTGTACCTGTTGGGAGCAAGGGGAAGGCACAGCAGGCCCAGACATAGGGTGACCAGATGTTTCAATTTTAAAGGGACAGTCCCAATTTTGGGGTCTTTTTCTTATATAGGCTCCTATCATCTCCCACCCCCTGTCCCGATTTTTCACATTTGCTGTCTGGTCACCCTACCCAGACATGCTTCCTCAGAACCCTTAGCAGGAGTGACAACTAGTGGCTTTCTGAAGAGCTAGGGTAGCTGGTAGCCCTGCATGGCCCAGCGATTTGTGAGTGAGTTGGGAGGTGAGGAATCAAGGGCAACAGGGACAGGCTCTCTCCTCCAGAGCTCTGATTGGGGAGGAGCTGGGGGGTTTTCAAAAGAGCAGGAGGCTTTCAAGCCTCATCCCGAGTGGCTGGGTCTGTGCTGTTTGGCACAGTAACTTGTGTGGTGTACTGGAAACTGTGTTAAAGTTACAAGCTGTCACTTCACAATGGAAAGAGTTTCCTGATCTTGCTGGCAGGCAAGGGGCCTCACAGGGAACCCACATGATCTGCATCCTCAGCAGGCTGTTTGCAAAGAGCCATCCTATCTGAGTTGTGCCTCTCTGCCTTAGGGAGCAGCCTGCTTTGTGACTCTTGCGTGTTAGGGTTCTGGATTCGAAGACAGAAAGTAGTGTGGACTTGCACCCTTCCAGAAAGTATTTGATGTTTTTATCTAAGTTCTCTGTGGGTATGCCTCAAATAGAATAAATTGGAACACAGGCAAAAGGTGGAAGGATGGGGTTACAGGACTCAACCTAGCTCCCAAGTGGAGAGCCGCAGCAGGAGCAGCACTGCTGTTCGTGAAAAATTCACCTAAAAGTGGAAAGGAAACAACTTTTTTGTTGGTCAACAAGCAGGAAACAAGTGATTCTTTCTGACTTGGCAGTTCCCTTCTCCTCCCTTTGGAAGAGCAGGATTCTTAAGAAAAACAGAGCAAAGTGACACTGCTTCAGTAAAACTGCTTTTCCAGTAAGTTAGCAAAATACTATCAGAGCTACTCATACGATATGTCTACACTGCCCATGACACCCACAGCTGATCTGGGTCAGCTTACTCAAGCTCACAGGGCCCAGGCTGTGGAGCTGTAAAAAAGCAGTGCACACATTCAGGCTCGAGCTGGAGCCCTGGTTCTGCAACCCTACCCCCTCACAGGGTCTCAGAGCCCAGGCTCCAGCCTGAGCCCAAATGTTTACACCACAATTTTACAGCCCAAGCCTCTGCCCCCCTCCCCCAAGTCCAAGTCAGCTGACATAAGCCAGCGGTGGCTTCATTGCAACGTAGACCCACCCTTCGAGACGCTGCCCCTATGGGATTTCCTGAGACTCTAACCTCATTTGAGTAACTAGACCAATGGAATGCTTCTGTTCTGAAAAGTGTTGCTGTAAAATCGCATTATGGGTTTCCATATTTATTGTGTCTCCAAGATTTCCAGTTCAAATGAACTTAGTTTAAAAAGCTGGGGTGGGGATCACCCCTAAGTGACCAGCTCTAAAAAAACTCCTGAGAGCTGAGAGTCAAACAGGGCTCTTGTCTTCTCATTCACCATTTCCCCTAATAAAGATTCTGCGGCCTAGAGCATGGCTTTTGGCGTCTGTACAACCCCCATGGCTCATTAGCTTGGCAGTAATACTTCAGTCCCCCAGGTAGGAAAGGGAGTCATCTGAAAACAACAGGGAGACTGAAGAGAATTTTACCTGGGAGACTTGGTAAAATTCAGGTGCGGCATGAGATGCCTGGGCTATGAACAGAGGCCGAGGTTCACGTCTTAATACATGCTGGAGGATCTCAGAGCAGCATTGGCACTTGCCTTTTGCCCACAGCCCTGGCCTTCTGAAAATAGGTAGGTATCTGGGGAGGCATGATCTGTCCAGAAGAGGCATGGATACTGATAGCAAGAGGAAGATTCCCAGTAAAGCAGTTTCAGAGAGACAAGACTAGAGGACACATTTGCAGACTATAGGAAGAGGTTTGAAATCAGGCGCAAAGCTGTATAAATAGCTCTTTTCCTCATTCCATATTACAGGAGTTGACTTTACTAGTCACTGGAGCATGCTGTAAAATACTCACACTGGTCATTAATACTATACCTAGCGCTGTCGAACCAAGGGAATAATGGAAAATGAAAAGATTCAAGTCAGCCTTGCAGTGACTAGGAGAAATAGTGTACTCCAAGGATCATATAGTGTATGACGCCTACGTCCAAGCTTGGAGGGATGTTAGCCGTGGGCTGGATTTTCAAGAGAGCTCTATTCCCATTTAGGCACTTAAGTTAAGGAGCACACAGCAGTTCCCCTTACACTCCATGCTGCAAGCATTCTCAGTGTGGACTACTGGGTATTGAGCACTTCTGAAGTTGTCTCAGAGTGACATGACTGAATTTACAGGCACAGATGTCAAAAGCACCAGATTGCATAAAGCCAATAGTGGCATGTGGGCTATCTTGAGAAACTCAAAAATCACAGGGAAGAACTTGAAAAAGAAGAGAGTGTTCCCCAGTTCACAGTATAAATATAGAAATACTTTGGTAATGAAACTTCCTTCGGCAGTTTAAAGAGGAAGAACTAGACATGCCGTTTCCAATACTGTTTCTCTAAAAGGAGCTTTTTCGTACAAAGATGTCTTGGTGCAAGGGTTCTACAAGGCTTATGGATACCAGATGGGAGTTCTAAGTAGCAGTAGGTGCTGTCTCTTGACATCCTGACCAACAGAGCGCTACCCCGTCACAAAGTTGACTCAGCTTTCCCCACTTGGTGCAACTCAGCCTCCAATTCAGGCTAGCTTCTAAACCTAGATAAGGTGACCAATTAAGGTAAATTTTACTTTTCAGGCTCTAAGTTCTCTTTGAGTTCCCTTAACCCCAAGCCAGTCATCTGCCTCTACAGTGAGCTAACCCATATTCCGAGAAAATGGATTTGCACATTGTGCTGTAAACACCTCTTCAATGGAATCCTTGGACTTCTTTACTAAACTGACTACATAAAGCACATGCGTAATTTTAACATGCTGAATCTTGGCCTTCACTGAGCTTCTCCCTATCTCTTCACTCTTTATAGCAATCAAAGACACATGCAAATGCTGTGTCCCAGCTCACAAACAGTTGATACATTTGTTAAAAAAATAAACAAACTGCCTGGAATATCCATACACAGTAAATCCAGTAAATCCCCAAAATTATTAGAAAGTCATATGGTGTAAAAGCTTCTCTGCATCAGAGCCTTGCAAGCGTTTGTTTTTACAGCTTCATGCTGTTTGCTTACCGCTCCAACATTCCTCAGAGCTGGACGGAGGAAGACAAGGGGTGAAATTCTAGCCCTATTGAAGTCAGTGGCAAAAATCTCAGTAACTTGGGACACTGAGGGAGGCAAGATTTCACCTAAGGTGGCCCTATCTGCAGTCGCCAGAACTTTGCGGGCAGAGCAACAGATCCTCAGCTGCTGTGCATTGTCATAGCTCTACTGAAGTCAATGGAGTGATGACAATTTGGACCAACTGAGGACCTGCCTGTAAGAGTGACACTAGAACCTTAATTATTTCTGTTCCTCAAGAGTCTCTCATATTTAGTTCCCAGAATTCACACATCTGATTATTTTTGCAAGTACAGTTTTCTACTAGTGTCTTAAATATCAGTTTACAACCTTAAGTTTGATTTGTGTGTCCAGGACTGTCCCTATTTAATTTTTAATATGAGAGAACCAAAAATTCTGAAGGCATAGAGCATAGGCTAGCTATATTTTCTCCTAGACTATTTGTAAAGTACTGATTTCCTTTACAGTATTTCTAGAAAAAGGAAAGTGTTGTATGGGTGTATATAGGGTAACAATACATTTTTCATATTGCCAATTCTTCTAATTGCAAAAAGAAAATCAACCCTCTATATAAGAACTCATTAGGCTTCTGTGCTTGTCTATATGGCAACAAGTAAAAGGAAGGGAGAAAGTCAGAGAGAAATGCATCAGCTTTGGCCTTTAAGAAGCTAGAACACAAAATCAGGCCAAAGCTATATTCCAAACTTAGACAGTAAATAATCCTCCCTTACCTACTACCATTTAAAGCAACAATTTTCAAGGTAGGTAGCTCAGCTGCATCTTGCTCCCACAGGAGCACTACTTTATCTAATGGTGTCAAGTTGCTAAGGATGATGAGTTACACCCCGTCTAGACTACGCGCCGTATCGGCGCGTTAAAATCGATTGCTCGGGGATTGATATATCGCGTCTGATCTGGACAGGATATATCAATCCCAGAGCGCGCTTAGATCGATTCCGGAACTCCACCAAAACAAACGGAGTTCCGGAATCGACATGGCGAGCCGCGCATATCGATCCCACGCGGTGAAGACGGGTAAGTAAATCAATTTTAGATATTCGATTTCAGGTACGCTATTCTCGTAGCTGAAATTGCGTATCTAAAATCGATTTTCGCACGTAGTGTAGACGTGGCCTGAGGCTCCTTTAATCAGGGCTAGCTCCAGGCACCAGCATTCCAAGTTGGTGCTTGGGGCAGCAATCTTCAAGAGGAGGCAGTCTCTGTTGTTTTGCCCCCAGCAGAGCGCCGAATTGCAGCCCCGGATGGCGGGGGCAGTCCATGTGCCCTTAGAGTGGCATGTGCGTTTCTGCAGTGGCAGTAATTCGGCAGCAGCTTCTGTATTTAGCTGTCTGCAGCAGCTTCAGCTAAACATAGAAGCTGCCGCCAAATTGCTGCCACCACGGAAATGCGCTTGCTGCCCTAAGGGCACATGGACTGCCCCTGCCGTCCACAGCAGCAATTCGGTGTGCTGCTTGGGGTGGCAAAAACTGTAGAGCCGGTCCTGCCTTTAATAGTCCTAGCCAATCATTCAGACAGATGCTTATTCTGGCTCTTTGAATACATCCTTGGTTTGTATCAGAGGGGTAGCTGTGTTAGTCTGGATCTGTAAAAGCAGCAAAGTGTCCTGTGGCACCTTATAGACTAACAGATGTATTGGAGCATGAGCTTTCTTGGGTGAATACCCACTTCGTCGGACCCTTGGCTTGAGGAATCTATTAGCAATACAGTGTCCTTGCAATATATCATACTGTGCTTTAGCATGTCCCCTCTCACTCTCTACAGTACATAGCCTTCCATTACTTTACTGCAAGTGTTCATGACATACTCCCTTTAGAGATGGGCAATACCTCAAAGAGTTTCCCCATAAATAATCACTTGAATAACAAATTGAATTAACTTTGCCTACATCTGGGCGCATTCTGTGTTTGCTTGTCTGCTACTCTTTTAGCAGTCCAGGGTCAGAACAAAAATCTTTCATGGAAAGTGAGTTTATAAGCTCACTTGTGAGTTTTTGCACCAGAAACCTTAATCTAAACCGTAGCCCATCCAACTAGAGGACAGTCAACCAAAACAAACACTTCTCTTGAATATTTTAATAATTTCAAAGACCAGGAATTGACCACGGAAATTATTCTGAAAATAGCTGAGAATAGCAAATAACTGAGAGTCAACTGCAAGCCATTTAGACTTCAGTGGACATTGGATCCAGCCCTTTGTGTCTTTTCCCTCTCACAAGCGGCTCTCTGACCAAATCTAGGGGGGACTCGACAGAGCACTGGACTCAGGCTCAGCAGACATAGATTCTGTTTCCAGCTCCTCCGCTGACCTAGTGGATGACCCTGGACAAGTCATTGTCTATGTGCCTCAGTTTCCCCATTGGTAAAATGGGGATAATGATCCTGATCACTTTAGTAAGAAGCTTTGAGAACTATTGGTGAAGAGGGCTAGGTATTAGTATGATGCTACCATCTGTACTTGGAGTTTCCTCCCCAACCCCCATCTGTCCTCACACTCATGCTTTTCAGCCAGCCTGCTGTCAGTAACATCCACTCAGCTCTTCATTCTAGACATTTTGTCTACAATGTAACACAGTAAAGAGGAATAAGATTCAAAAGCAACCATAAGCATCTCTCATGATCTTTTGACTGTTGTAACCTTTGTTCTTCATATATCTCCCCTAGTTTATTGATGTCACTTGGTAGATTGCCTTCTGTTTAGATTAGAAACTCTTTGGGGCAGGGATTTTTATATTTAAGCTTTATATTTCTCTCCCTGCACACTTAGTGTCCGGTGCAAGTGAGAATGATATATGCTTTGCTATTATTTCAATTGTGAGGCTGAGTTAAAGTTTACCATATACAACTGAAGACTTTTCTGCACCTTCTCCTGTTTTACTTAGTAGGGTATTTGGTACCCTGGGAACTATAGACCAGAAAAAGAAAAAAAAGTTTTGTTATGTTTCAGAAGAAGCCAAACAAACCCAACCCAACCCCTAAAATGTATGCATGGCAGGATGAGCAAACATAGTCACACAGAACTTCTCCCAAAACGTGTTTTCCTATTCCACTCCTTAAAAGCATCCCACCACTGTATCCTGGTGAAAGATCATTTCACTCAGGCACTAAAAACAGGTTGGAATCACAGCCAGAGTAAAGCTACAGTAGCAACAGGGCAACCTTTTTCAACCCTATGCTCCCACTCCTAAATCAAATGCTTCAACTGCACTATCTTACTCATCCTTCCTCAGGCTACCCAGTGAGCGAAGGGGAGCAGAAAAAACTCACCAGAAACTAAAAAGGAAGCCAAGTGTGAAGTATGGGGTAATACAACACCCACCTCCTTGAAAGGGAAACTTCAAAGAGCAGCTACTACTCCTTATTTTAAAGTTAATATTCAGCCATTACCAAGTCTCAAGGCAGTTATAACAGAGCAGAATGACCATCATCAAGTTACATTAATGCCTCCAAAACACCAGCTCCATGCATCACATGCTTTGTGAGCAAAAAAGCCTCAGTTAATGAGCCTTGGAGTCAGTCAGCAAACAATGGCTGTTTCAGGCCAAAAGGAAGGAGTTAATTCCAGAGAGGAAGGCCTGCTAGTGAAAATGGGTATCAGACAAGGACAGGAGTGCTAATCTAATTAGAAAAAGGCCCACAGCTGAATAACTGTCAGGGGATGTGTGTCATTTGGGAAAGTCACTCTAAGGTAGCAATGGCCCAAACTAAACTATGTATTACAGTCACCACCTTCAATTGTCTCCAGAAGGAAAATGGGAGCCATTGCAGAGAGCAGAAGCAATATTCTTTTTACAGCTAACACTGCTGAATAATTTGGCAGTCATGTTTTGAACCAGCAGAAAACACTGAAGAGAACTAACCACATGAAGGTCACCACAGCTACCTAGGTTTTTGTGAATTCCTCACCCAGGTTGACAAACCATTACCACTTGATAAAATGCAGATGAAAAGTGTTGCTTCTAGCCATCAGTACATCTTGATAATCCAGGATCAGTAGAGTCCCAAAGTATCCCAGATGGCTAGCCTCATGGATAAACATACCCACTCAAAGCTAAGCTCAGATACCAATCAAGCCATACTCTCTAAAGAGAAGCAGGATGCTCTGCAGAGAATCAACCATTAGGATATATTCTTCTTTCATATTTACCCAAATCATAAAATAAAGGTGGAAGCTAGGAATATAGGAAACAGTTTGTACATAAAGGCAACAAAATTTGGCCAAGTGGGAAAGGTTTTAATATTACCTCAGACCAAGTCTACCAGTAAAACTCCTAAAGAAGGTGAAAGGTGATGATGGTTCAAATAACCTGACAGGCCAAGGCAATTTGCTAGATATTTAAATTCAGGAGCTCTCCCAGTTCTGACCCCTCATTTTCAGTACTGCTCTCCCCCCTCTCTAGGATTGTATTTGTTCCCGTAAACAGAGGCAACCAGATAAGCATGCTGCTGTTGCCAGAGAAACAAAACATCCATGTAGCACATTTTGAAGTTGCCATTGCTGCTGCCATACCCAGCCACCCAAAGGGTATACACCCAGTCTATGGTTTCTTGATAAACACAAAATAAATGACAGATGTGGGAAATGCTTCAAAGCGGAGCCATATTTCTAGGACATTATGAGCAGGCACCTTTCCCAACCTGTACTTACCACATGGTCCACAAGTCCAAACTCACTCCTTTCCAGGGTCTGACTTTATTAGCCAAAGAAGTCAACAATCTGGGGATAAAGTTCAGCTCAATCCTTCTCTTCAAGTTTACTAGCATTCCTTTCTCAATGCTGCTCAAGCCCCAACCTAGATCCCCTTTCCCACCTCCGTTACATCCAAGTGAGATAACAAGGCACCTGTACCAATGAATCAGTAAAACCTACCTGAACCCTTTCCCAGCAGTATCAACACCTGCTAATGGAGTGCAGAGTTTCAGGCAAATGTTACCCACCTGCTATCCAGTCAATTCCTAAAGTTTCTTACTTTAATAAAAAGGATAACCTCTAACCTTTGCCTATTCCATAGTATATCAGACACACTAATCACCTTCCAATTTTGTGTAAGAAAAAATAAGTTAGTTCTATTTGGGGCTAGATTCTTTTTTGTTAAATTGTATACTTAGCCTTGGAGATAATGAAATAATTCTGGGTACAAAATAAAGTTGTATCAAAATACTGAATCTCTCTCTGAGGGTTGTCTGTCCAAAACCTTACTTCCAAAAAGTGTCCCTCCAATGCAAGTATCATTGTTATGGACCTCAGTAAGGCTCCCACTAGACCATCTGTGATACTGACCTTATCCTCAAGCAGTTACTATACCTACATTCTATCACCCTCAAAAAAGTACTTTGCTCACTTGCTGGGTGAGCTAGCTAGTAATGACCCCAGAGAAGGAATTCTAGTACATTGTCTTAAGCCACAAATTAATAAAGTGGCACTGGAGTGGGACAGAATATGAGCACCATCTTTCTCTCCCAGATCGAGATCAGCAGAAAAACTTAGATACGCTAGTGGCAGATGTGGACACACTTTTTGACTTTAGGTGTGTCTATAGATCAGAGCCTCTCAAGACACACATTTCCCCTATGAACACTTGTGACCAGGAGACTCTAGGCTAAATTCAGCAGCTTATCCACATGCAACGTCATGGACTTTGAAGTATGTCCACCTACACTAGCTGTGAATTTTACCCTGCTTCAAGTCTCCATCACCATTTGAGATTCTCTTTTCCACTGGTTGATACTTGGCCTCCTCCGACCCTCTCCCCCATCAAGTGAAGCATCTGCCTCGCAGTAGTCCTTAAGAGGCCCCAGTTACTGAAGAAGGTACTGGGGGAGTATCTTCCCCCAAACAGCACCCTGACATAATAGGGACAAATCTGCTATAACTTCTCATTATGGAGGGCACAACTGATGCCAGTGGAACCAAATCAAACTGTTGAACCCAATGGACTACACGAACCATAGGGAAGAAAGGATGGAGTATCAGGAGGAAAGGTCCAAGGAAGGAGATAGTGAAGCTTTGGCACTTTAGCCAACTTCCTGAGTATAAATGTAGAAGAGAGGGCTCTTTGCATGTGAGGAAGGATTGGTCATGTAACGATTGCAGTACTGTGTTCAAACAACCTGCTAAATGGGTAGCCCTCCCAGATCAGATCCCAGTAGTAACAATAGAGTGTACCAGGAAGAAGTCAAAATATTTCATCAAAACAAAGTTATTTATTTGTTATAAATATACCACAACCCAACATTTTTGGATTAACAGATTTATTTGAAACTGTACATGAGAATTCAGTGGATATGCATCACAGCTACATTTGAGGATACCAGATTTTTCCAGTTAACTTGTCTACAAGACACTTTGTCAAACAATGTGATCAGATTATCCCAAGTTAGTTACATGGCTATGGAAGAGAATCACATGTGATGCAAGAACAGTTACAGCAAAGAGTAAGAACAAACTGGATTATTGTACACACTGGATCACTTTGGAAACATGAAATTCTTTCCAAACAGAGCATGTCTATACAGCATCATTAGTAAACATTTTGCAATAATAGTCAGAATTATTCTTAAAAAACAAAACAATGTTAGCTTCAAATATAACTTAGCTATTCACTATGCTTAAAGTACAAACATAGGACTTAACTGTTGAAAATATTCTCCTTTAGAGGTAAATACATAGCAAAAGTATTTAAAATTGAAATCAAGGAGGAGTTTAAGCTGATATTTAAGTATTTCACTGACTAGGGAGGGAGTAAAGCAATATGTGCTTAAGTACTTGCCTGAATCAGGGCCATATTCATTAAAGCATATTGAGGAAAATATATACACTGTATAGATAGGGATATTTCTCCCACATACTCCACTGTTAAGATGAAAGAAAGTCCTGTGCTGGTGCATGCAAAAAGGGGCTGATACTGTCCCCACAGATTTCATTGGGAGTAGGATCAAGCTTATAGTCATTTAGTTATGGCACTTCATTTCCTGTTAATAACTTTGACTGATGTACGTAAGTGTCCATGACACTTCATCTTCACTATACTCTTTGCCCCCACAATCATACATAATGAATTTCATCTATCTGTACAAGCATAATATTAGAATTCAATGTGCAATCCACAATACAAAGTTTTACATTTGAAACACTTGTTTCTTTTTAGTTCATTTCAAGCAAATTACAAAGAACTACGGAATAGCAGGATAATGCTACTGATTTATATACAGTACACCATAAGACACTGAGAAATATAAATATTCTGTTGGCCTCTAAAATTAATATTAGTTTTTCTCCATAAGTTAAGATTGTTCAGTTCTTTTTTAATCACACATTGTTGCCATTTATCTCATACCTATCTAAATACAAAAAAACCTTCAATACAATCGTCCTTGCCTCAGAACTAGTTAAACGGTTTAAATAAGTCAGCTTGCCACAGCTATTAAATCCAGGTATTCAGACACCTGAGTATGGAACATTCCCATCTGTTCAGAGGAATTTGAATTGTTAACATAACCCACTATATGATAGTGAACTAAATACTTTTGTTTCATAGAAACAACTCACATTTGCCTCCACAAGGCAAATGGTCTATTTACAGATACATTAGGACTGCCTAACTGACAGTGAGTGTACTGAACTCCAAGACACAAGGAGTTTAATATGGTGAAGCTCTTTGCTGAACCGCCTTCCCCTTCAGGATACGTCGTATCTGAAGAAGAGAGAAACATACAAAGATTAATATGCACCTTCCCATACTCAATCATTCTAAAGTCAGAAAAAATATCTAACAAACTCAAAACTGTATCTCTCTCTTTCTTGCTAATAGCTTAGAGTCTGAGCCCATTCATTTCAGTGATTTGCCCTAAAGTTAAATGATTTATGCCATTGTAAATGAGGTCAGAATTACTTACTTGCTCATAACAAATAAAAACTTGTTATCTAAGCATCTAGCACGGTGGGTTCCTAGTCCTGGCTGGGGCTTCTAGGTGCCACCACAACACAAATAAATCAAGAACTAGTCAATATTCACAAGACTGGGCCTTATGTGCTATGAAGTTATGACACTGGGGAGAAAAAAAAAGCTAAATATTGGTTCTACAATAAAAAGCTATTGACACTACAAGTACCTTCTAGAATTCTGTGCATCTGACATGTTAAAACTATACATGATCCTGAACCTAAAAATTTAGATGTTAAAGGAAACGGAAACGGTATTTTTAATATCTTGTTTAAAGATTACTATTTAATTATTTAAGGGAATGCTCAGGGTAATCAGACTGGGCCAAATCCTGGTCCTACAGAAACCACTCCCACTGTATTGAAGAGTCTAGAGTTGTACAAATTAGGTATAGCAAATCTGCTATGTGATTCAAAGAGAAGCAAACTGAACTGCTAGACTCAAAAAAATTCAATTCACGTTTCTGAAGAGCCAACAACTATTCCTGAAACTAAGATCAGCCAATCACTATCTACGCTACTAGCTTTGTGACTCCCCAAGCAACTTAACTTAACTGCTTCAAGCTTTACATTTAGCATGTAGCAATTAGAAGAGCATTGCAGTGAGGGGAAAGGGCTATTGGAATACTCAATTGTCCTATGCAGAACGGTCACACTATTCTGCTCTTAGGAAAGAAGACAGGGAGGGTCTCATCTTAAATGTCAACTCAGAAATGTGTTGATAGCTAGGTCTCTCATAGAGGACCTCTAGAGAGGGAGGGCTTCTAAGGAACTGTCATGGATTTGTATCAGTTGTCAGCAATTCCCAGAAAAGGACTGAAAGAATCTGAAGGTTTTTTTTTGTTTTTTTTACCTGTTCTCCTACAGGGCCATCAGGAACCAGGTGAACTGGCTGCTCATTCTCCAAGTTTCTAGCACTTGGATCAGCTCCCTTTCGCATCAGCAGACGAACTGCATCCAACTGAGTCAACCGATACTGCAGGCTGGCAGCCACATGGAGTGCTGTGTTGCCATTGTAAGCCTAGTGAAGACGAGAGAGTAACACTATTAAGGATAGGAAGGTTTATGAACCACAGTGCACACACAATGCCATTACCATACAACAACATTCTACTCTACTGCTGAATTCAAGAAAGATACCATACCTTTGCGTTAACGAAAGAGAGGCAGTTAGGTTGATCCAAAAAGAAACGAATAAGCTCCAGATTGGCTTCTTCTGCTGCCAAATGCAGAGCCGAGCGACCACTTTTACCATCCTATCCAAAAAGGAAAGAAAAAAACCTCAGTATTACATGCTGGACATTTGGTGGTTCCACTGTGAGAGAACAAATATACATGGACATTTAAAACAAAAAGGGAAATAAATATTTACATGGGAAAAAAAATACCTGCTTTTCCCACCCCACTGGTATTGTAATTCCATGAACACACTGAAAATTAATCCAAATTAAAGCAGAGTTAATTCTTCTTAAAAGTAAATATTCTGGATTTAACACACAATGGGCCAGACCCTCAGCTGGTGTTAACACTGGCATAGTTCTACTGAAGGCAAGGGAGATGGGCCAGTTTGTCAGCTGGTGAAAATTTGGCACACTACACACTTGAACTGGATACAAGATTAGCATTTAACTCAAATTCAAATGTCAAGAATGGTGCAAACCTAGCACCTAGTTATTATGGATATATCAGATTGCTTCCAATGACTTTCCCTTTTCATAAGGCAGAATTACCAACACAGCAAAAATTAGTTCATCTAAAAATTAAGCTGTCACTCCCTTCTCCTAATATGTATTGTTTGCACTGTCCAGCCTGAATAAATGTAATGTTCCTATTCCAATCACATAAATTAGATCCTACTGTGCTTTGATGCTTTTTTTTAAATCTGCTTCATTTGTAGTAAGTGATTCTTTTCACTTGGAGAATCTTTCGAGACCAGTCAGTCCCCAGTTAAGGAATTACTGCTCTTACTTTTGCTTCAACAGAGGCTCCCATTTGGATCAGAGCTTTGATGGTGTCCACCAGGCTCTTGTTTTTCAACAAAAGCTCCTGGACTTCAGGAGAGTGCGGCGGCTGACTGTTCCGGAGTTCGTGCACCACAGCGTTATGGGCCAGCACTGCACAGTGCAAAGCTGTGAACCCTTAAAATTAAAAAAATTCAATGAGCAAACAGTAAAGAACCACAGGACAGGCGGCTTGTTTCAAAAGGGGCTCCCTTCTATGGTTCCACTTTTCTGACTAACACCAGATGTCCTTGTGCTGCTCTGTGTTTGTGATGTCAGGGATTAAACAGTAACCAGTTCTCACAGCAGGTGACTAACGGAAGAACTGATTTTCAGAAGACTGCATTATAACATGTACTTTAGTCTAAACTGTTCACAGAGCAAGTTTCAATTTAAACAGCTGTCACCTGAATTGATGGTTTGCTCTGTATTCCTTATTCTTTCCTTGATACTTACCCACCCCAGTTATTAGATCAGAACTTGATCAATGTATATTTTAAACAACATTTATCCACCAGAGTTAATGTGGAAGTCGTGCAGAATCCAAGAAAGTAAGCTCTTCATAGAAACTAACAAAAGTTTCTACTTGCTTAGGAAAACCTAGCTGATGTGCCAATCACAATTATCTTCAGGTGGGAAAAACATTTGACACCCCTAGCTGTATTGCTTTTTGCCCAGTGTAGCATGTGTGTCAGTGGCTACAAAAAACACAATACCCAGCAACTCTGAATTAAAAACAAAAAAAACCACACACACACCACACACAGCTGCTTACCATCATAGTTTGTCGCCTCAAGGGCCACATACTGATTACTTCCATCGGCTCCCTTCTGGATTGCCTGCAAAAGTGGAGATGAAGTACTCATTAGTTCAATCCAAAAGATATATTGGTAATTAAAGCATTTATGACACCTTGCTACAACAGTGTGTTGGGAATAAAAAAGGGAAACAATCATAATATTAAAGGAGAATGCTCTCCTTTTTAAAAAGTAAAATAAAAAGGTGCTACATGATTCTACAGTCGCGGCCTAATACACTGTAGATCATCTTAAAGGAAGCTGCAGGTTTCAGGGCATTAGTGTAAGGGATATATTTATAAAAGCTTGTTGATAATACTTTGGCAATGCAGAGGACTGTTTTCAGAATCTTCTGGGAAGGGTCATACAAGAATATAAAGCCATTAGGGATAGGGAGGAAGGCAAAGGGAAAAGATTTACAGCCTTTCTGACTCTTACCTGAAGGACTTGAGAATGCCCCTTCTCAGCACAAACATGCAAAGGCGTTCTACCCCAGCAGTCTGTGGTGTTCACTTGGGCCCCCAGGCTAACCAGGTCCTGGACAATAAGATGCTGATTGGCAGCCACGGCCACCTGAAAGGCACTCTGCAAATATTGAGAAACAAAGTTAACATATTAGTCAGCTGTTATCTACCAGGAAATGGGGACTAAAAATATCCCCACTACAAAACTATTAATAAAACAATGCTTATGGACACTGGGAAACTTGGACAAACAACTCCAAGGACATAATCTTATTGGTTCTGGGGAGTCCACTGAACTGGTGACAGCCTAAGGTGTCATGCAGGCTCAACCTCAGGTTTAATATTAACAGGCATTCCACCACACTTGGCTTAGGGTTTGGAAATGTAAAGCATTTGGAAGCACATACAAGAGGCTCGGACATGGAGAACCTCACCTGGCCATTGTGTTCTTTAATATCCAACATGTGCAGAGCAGCCATCTTTCTAGCAAGAACATAGGAAAGAGCCCGTCGGCCCTGGGCAACAGCAATGTGAAGGAACCTGCAAGGAGGGGCACAAATACAGAGAGAGTTACAATTTAACTGTGCAAATGGGGACGTACCATTAGAGAAATACAAGTGCAGGATATACATGTTACAAGCATTCCACATTCAATGATGGCATGCAATTTGTGCTTTCGTTTTAATTCACCTAAGCACTGATCTACATCAGACTCTACAACAGTGAAATCATATGAGATACTGGGTACCGGCAATATTACTGTACCACCTTTATTTGATAGGAGAAGCCATCACACATTCTCAACATGCACCCACTGCTAATACGTGAAAGGAATCCCATTCCAACCCAACAATCCACAGAATCAAGCATAAACAATCCACACATTTCTAATTTAGCAGTGGTAAAACAAACAATACTCACGTGTCCCCATCTGAGTCTTTTGCAAGGATCTGCTCTTGAGAGATGTTGGCCAGTTTGTTCTCTTCCTGTTCCACTTGCCACTGAAAGAATGACTTGCCCAGCTGTGTCGTGTTTCTGACAATACCTTGGTGTTGTAGAGAGACATTCAGAGCAGCCAGAGATGAATTATGTCCATCGAGTGTACTGCAGTTATTTTGCACTAGGCCAAAATTCTGAGCGGGGGCATTGACATCAGATTGCTGATGGGCAGTGGTTAAAGGCTGGAGTATATTCTCCGAGTGTTCAGATTCATTCAAGAGAGATGCGAAACTTTGGCCTGGGCAATACGGCAGTTCGTGGCTTTCAAAGACGTTCTGTTGGTAGGTAGGGGATTGGTCATTGCCCGAAAATGGCCTGTATTCCAGTAATGAATCTTGAGTATATTTCTGTGGCAAATCCTGGGTCTGTGAGGAAGAAAACTGGTAATTCTGGGGTGGATCCAGCATTTGTTGGGGACTATTGGCTTGGAAGGCTTGGTAGTTCTCAGACGGGGAGAAAGCCTGTGCCCCGTGGATATCCTGATATCGTTCACCTGGTGAGTTATGGTTAGATATGCTGTGCAGCCAGCTGACCTGCACTGTGTTCAGAGAAACAGGATTTGACTCATTCTTAATATTTATAATGTTCAGAAGCATGTCAGAACAGTTATGTTTTGGATCACTTTTATGGGCTTCTTCCATGTTATCCATAGAGGTTGGTGTCTGTGGTGGTGTCTGGAGAAAAATTAAAAACAAAAAAAAGTGTAAATATTTATTTAGCTGACCATTTCCTATTACACAAACCAACTAGAAAAATAATTTAATGTTAAATATTATATAAATATTTACCAAGAGGTGAGAATGGAAAGTAGCTGGTCTTTTGTAACTGGGTCCATCACAGAGAGACTCATGAGCCTTTCGTTTACCACTGTGAGAGAGTATGTTCTTCAACTCTGTTCAAAGAAAACGCATTTACAATCAGTTTTTAGGTCACTCTAGCAATCTACTTCACAAATATTCTAAAATATTTATACAGGTATTGCACAGAGGCATACAAAAGTAAGAACACTTCTACCTGTAAACTGTTCGTAGTTCATCAATCCTGCTTGTGCCTATGTAAAAAATAAGTACATTATTTTAAAAAAGCCAAAACCAATTTAAAAGGAGCTCTTTAAATAATAAAATAAAATAAAAAATGCAAACAACACTAACTATCCCCCTGTCCCTTAAAGCAGCCCTGACAGGTGATGACCCGACCATATTTTCATTTTTTAATCTCCATCAGATTGGATGAAGAAAAAAATCCTTTATTTTTAAGCCTACTCTTATGAGAGAGTTCTACAGAATTTTAGAGAAAATTATAAGGCTTTTTGAGCCATCTTACAGAATGTATCAGAATTATATCCAGGCTATAGAATTTGATACACTGGTTCAAAAAAACCTATACATTCTATTAAATTCCATAGGATCATAGAGAAAATTCCATGGAAACCCATCAGCTTCATCCCTATTAACTTCTATAGGGGTTTTACATATGAGAATCCTCCTCAAGACCCTTATGGGTTGTCCACAAGAAAAAAAAAAAAACAAACAAAATCAAGACACCCTTCTAAGATATTCCTCTCTCTGGGCTTCTCAACACATCTAATTTCCTGTTTCTGTTTATTGGATTGCAGGCTCCTCAGGGAACACACCACCCACCCACCTTCACTCTTGAGTCCTGTACAGCACTGAGCAGGCCATTAGCTCTGAGGAGCAATTAAATAATAGTTCCCTTCTCAGAATGCCGCACCCCTCAACCCTTTCCAGAATTCTATCAGACTGCACAGTGAGTTTTCATAGTTTCAAATGTAAGTGTGCGTTTATGTGCACTTCATTTGGAAAACAACATTTAGTAAGCAAAAAAAAACTTTCAAAATGTGTTTCTTTTAGCAAGCTCAGAGAAACCGCCTGCTGGCTTCTTCCAAATTACCTCCCAACCACAACTTCTTCCCTCCTCCTATTTTGGGAGAGAAAAATACCTCTGCTCATATGGACATCAGTAAGGAACCAAATTTGGTTTTAGTGTTATCAGGTGGTGCAACTCTTCATTCAGAGCTGAACTTGACCCATACTATCAAAAATACTGAATTACCTTGAATTCATCAGCAACATGGCCTGAGGACATCTTTTTGTTGCTTCTAATGTGCAATAGGAGCTCCTTCACTGAATTTTTCACACGAACCCCTTGGAAAGGTCCTCTGTGCTGCTTTCCTCCCCCCATGCGGTGTTCAGCTGTTGAAAAACAAAACAAAAAACAAAATTAATGCATCAGCACAATCCTGATCCAAGGAGGCACATCAAGAAACAAACTGTGGAAAATAACTTCAAACTCTGCTTTCAACTGAAAATGCAGACAGTCCTTTGACATAAAAATATATTGCACAGAACACTGCCAGCCAGTGTTTCAGAAGAATATAACCCATATGAATTTTATTCCTCTGGAGTCTTCCAAACCCCCAACTCTTATTGGTTAACAAGCTGGAAAAAACATAACACATCAGCATCATAGTGGCTAGAAGCACCAATCACAGAACAAGAGCTCACTCATAGGCACTGTACAAACACAGGAACAAACAAAACAAAAAGAAACTGTCCCCTGCCACAATCTATTACATATAAAAAAGTTAGATGTCAAAATGCTACAAGGGTTTGTATAATAATTTTCAGAATTACTTGTGTTTGTTATCTCCATAGTGACTGAAAGTGCACCTTTAAGAAAGAAAACTTGCTTTGTTAGAAGTACAATACAACTGTGACACTCCCGGCCTGACCTCTTCTGTCTCACATCCTCTTTAAAATTAAATCAGTTTTGAAGCTACAAAAACAGAAGTGGAAGACAGGAAATGATGACCTAAGGCATTCAACTTGCAAAAGGAAGTGACCTGATAAGGAAAGTACACAATCTAGCATAGAAAAAATCCCTATACTGAAGTCTTAACTGGAGATTAGAGTTCAGGTTCCAAATTTCCCTGGCCAGCAGGTGCTGGGATTTCTGTCTGGGAAAGAGGAAATAAAGGGCTTGAGTCAAAGACCACTGATGTCAAGTAGGAGTCTCTCTATGGTCTTCAAAGCATTTCATCCCAGCAAACAGTCCAAGAGCCCCAGCTTTCCTTAGCTAGAAGCAGGGCCTTTGAGTGGAGGCATGAAGTGGAAAAAGAGGCTGACCGGTCATTCCTACCCACAAAGAAGATGTTTTGTTTTTAAAAAGACAGTATAAACAAGATTATTAAGATTGTTGAAAACATTAACCATATAAAATAAATCCAACCCGATCCAAATCAAAGGGGGGGGGCAAGATTATTTGGGGAGGAAGGACATAATGCAAACATATCAAATAGTTATAGAGTGCAACATTAAAATGGAGGAGCAAACATTTTCAATGACTTTTTTTAAACAAACCGCTGTAGATAAAAGGCTGCTTCCAAATTGTACTGACATCCCACAACATACAGTGACACGCACACAAGCTAGCTTTTGATACCCTTACTCCACATGCAGAATTCCACTTAAATCAATGAGATTACTTGGAGTACGGTGCTACTTACCATGAGTAATGGGTATTAGAGTCTGGCCCTACAGGCCTCATCCTGCAAGGTGCTGAGCACCTACTATGAAGTGCCAAGTGCCCTCCCCACCTACTGAGCAAAGGTTGTTGAGGGTGCTCTGCTGAGCTCACAGGATTTTGTCCTATAAAAGATGCACTAGACTAGAGAATGAATCATCCAGTGCAAAATATACTGGTAGTTTCTTCTCCCATTTGAAGGCTGGTTTCAAAATGAGAGTGTTTCTAAAGTACTTTCTTCCTAGCCTACTTTCAAGCCTCAAACAGTTACGACTTCGCAGCCATTCGTTTTCAAAGTATCCCTTGTAACCAACTTGCTTTACACAGTAGTTGTACACACACCTCCCCTCCTCACTTCAATATAAAATTTAAAAATTATTAAGGGGCAGCAAAGGAAAGAGGCAACAACAGCACACGGCCGCACTTGCGATGGGTAAAAGATCACGTGTAAATAGTCGCAACTTCTTACATCTTTGGGATCTAGGTGCTGTATAAGCACAAGGGATTTTAAGCGAGCACAAGCCTCTTACGTCAGAAGAGGAAATAAGCCGCGGCAGACGCCTGGGAGGTAGTTGCATGGATGACTCTGAAGCGGCACTTTTCCCCTCGGAAGATCAACACGGCCGTGTGGCCAATACAGCCCCCTTGCAATGCAGCCGCGCCGGGGGCGGAGGAGGGCGACACGGCGCGGGGAGCCCCGCAGCCGCACACCTGGCTCAGCTGACTGCGGACGTGACCCTGCAGCGCCAGGGCGAAGGCAGAGGCTCGGCTTTGCCTTCGAGGGGCCCGCGTTGTGGGCTGGCTCTAATCACCCAGGCTCGCAGCGCCGGCGGCTAACAAATAACCCCCAGGAGAACAACACGGCGGGGAGCGCGTCTCTCCCCCCGGCCCGGCTGGCGCGTACCTTGCAGGGCTTGGCGGCCGCTCTCCAGGGAGTCCCTCCTCCGGCCGCCGCCGCCGCTGCAGACGGACAGCTCGGAGTCGGAGCCGGAGCCGGGCGACCCCGGGGCGGAGTGAGCCGGCGAGCAGCTGCCATCACTGGAGTAGGGGGAGGCGCTATAGAAATAGGCCAGGTTGAGGGGGCTGCTCATGGAGCCGGAGTCGCCGTCGGCCGGCGCCTCCCGGTTGCTTTCCACGATCATGTTCCGCGGGGCGGGCCGGGGAGACTGGCGGGGGGAAGCAGCAGCAGCAGCACCCACCGCGGGCTGAGCCAGGACGCTGAGCAGTGGCAGGCAGAGGGGGCGGCAGCGGCTCTAATAGCGGCCCCGCCCCGGCGGGGAGCGGGCCGCGGGGAAGCAGCAGGGGCGCCGGCCATTGGCCGCGGCCGGGCGTGATGCGCTGCAGAGGGCGGGAGTTCCCGTAAATGCCCAGGATGGGGCAACACCCCGCTGGCTCCGCTTGCTCAGCGCGGCCTGCCCCGTGTCAGCGCCCAGGTGGGTGAATCATTAGCCCGAGGCAGCACAACCCCCTCCTCCCCCCCAAGTGTTTATCCCTCTGCGGTCCATTTCATGCGGGGTGGATAGATATCAGAAAGTGATAGAGCCACATCCCTCTCCTGTGGACCGCTAAGCACAACGGCATCAACCCAGTGAGTCATTGGCTTGGGGGAACTTCGACTTTTGACCAGCTGACATGGTATTGGGGACTACATAACTTTACATAAACAAACTGGTGAACGAGGAAGAAGAATTACTTTTCATTACCCAAATTTTCTTTTCGATATCAGGTGGAAGAGGAGGGTTGTTTTTGTATGTATTTAATCTATAACCTCAAATCTAACCAACTGTAGAAATATTTGCCTGGTAAACTACGAAACAAAAGCAGCTACCATACAAACTTTTCATGCCAATGTCAGAAACACAGTAGTCAAATAAAGCTTAAAATTCACATATTTCCACCAGCAGTCTTATCACTGTGAGCATTTTGTTCATAGATTTTATAGATGCAATAAAATGATTTTTCTCCCTTCCCGAACCATGTTCAATTCAACAGCACACTCAATAATGCTGCACTGATAGCGAGTAGCTATTGTCACTATTTCTTAGGCCTAGTCAACATTTAAATCTTTAGGTCAACATAGCTATTGTGCTTAGAGATGTGAAAAAACCACACACCTGAAGGCTGTAGCTATGTAATCTAACGCCAAGTGTAGACACAGCTTGTTCAATGGAAGAATGCTTTGCTTGACCTAGTTACCATAGCTCAGGGAGGTAGTGCTCCTACAGCAATGGAAAAGCCTGTTTCCATAGGCTGCATGTACAGTGCCGCAGCTATATCCCTATCGTCCTCATAGCATAGACATGACTTTACTACAAAGAAGTGAGATCCTTTCACCCCAGAATAGTCTTTGCACACTTGGTAACTGATGAATGACTCCCTAAAGTAGTTTTCTGAGAACTGCACAGACTGATCAGACTTTACGTATCTACAGCTGCCCTACACCAAAAGCTCAATATTGTATATAGTACTGGAGTGTTACCTAGTTCTTTAGTGGTTAGGTGTGGGTGGGTGTTTTGTTTTAACTATTGTTGCAAATGGGTTTCCCTTCTTAACAAGCACACAGTTGACATGTGAAGAGTATATAATCCAAATAATTAGATCATGTTGCAATTATCAATAACATTCTCATTAAAATGTCAAGATTAATTAAAAAAACCTTTCACACAAAATCAAATTCATTGTGTTATTTGTACTGTGGAAGCTCCTAGTAGTACCAGTCAAGATCATGGCCCCATTTTGCTAAGCACTATAAAAACACATAGGAAGAGAAGAGAACATTCCATGAATATTACCTTGGGGAAGTGGTTCTCAACCCACAGGCCGCTTGTGGCCCAATCAGCACACTGCTACAGCCCATGTGACATCCTCAGGGCCATACAGGTTGTATATATATTGTGTGGATTTGGCCCACATAACATATACAGAGCTGCAGATGCAACCCACAATAGTAAATAGGTTAAGATACCACTACCTTAGAGTGGTGAACTTTGGGTGAACTTAAGTGGAGCTCTATGTCCCATGAAGAATATTGCATAAAATCTAGCTTCAGTTTAATTGTTTTGATTTAACTAGGGTTTTCTGATTTTTCTATTCTATTTCTAAGTTTTCTTCTCCGCTCCATTCCTTAAAGGTATTTGAGGTCTAAATCCTAGTTTCTATCCTAGCATCCAAAATCCACTCAAGGCACCACACTAAGTTCATTAGTAGCTATTTCTACAGAGACATCTTATTTATTAGGCCCTCTGATAAAAGCCTATATTCAGCTAAGATAGATTAAGGTCTTTCTAACTCCACTGAACTCTGTAAACAAAAACCCTTTCTATAACACATACCCCCATTTATTGCATAGGATCCGCTCACTGGCTCACATCAACCTTATAAAGGCTGTTGTCATTTCCCAGTAACTTCCACATACATAACAATAATTTTATGTTACCACATTTAGGTATTAATACCATCATGCTAAAGGTCATGAACATCGAGCAGGATCTCTGGTGGCTCCACTGGTGAAGACTCCAATAAACATGTCCAGTATTGGAAAGTCTTCCTCGGGTAGAGGACATGATAGTGGCACAAAGAGGCTGGAATATCTACTCCTCTGAGGGACCAACATAGAGCAAGCACAGCCAAAAATGAGAGAGGCACTGGCAGAAACATGAAGTCCAGTAGATGCAATAATTCAGCACATGCCACTACCAGCCTCACCTGGTGGGGCTCTAACAGCACATTAATGCAACAATACTCACAGCTCCACAGGGCAGGTGTAAATTAAGGTCAGAATATTAGACCCAGCTCAAATACAATCAAATAGAATTGTACTACCTTCATTTTCTGTTACTGTGTGCAACAAACTCTCAGGCAGTGGATAGCTTCCCTATGATAGACCCTCACATGGGCTCATATACTCATCAGTTATAGGCTGTGAATATGAGGTGCTAGTCAACAAAAATATCACTGACCCAGGACAGCAAGAGCCAATGTTGTTTTTCTGAACAAGTCATGCAGTTATGCAGTGTACCATTCATGCCAACTAGTGGCCAAAGTTGGAGACAAACATTTTACTGAAACATTGCTTTAATAAACAAATTCACAAGTAAATACCTACACTTACTTCTATAATATTTGGGCATCGTACAAAATTAAGCAATGCATTATTATCCCCTTTAAAAGATATAACTCTTCTCCCTCTCTCACTTTAAACTGCTGTCTTTTGCTGGTCAAATATTGGTGGACAGAAGGTATATCAACCTGATTTTACCCTGACTAGATGTTCCTGATCACTGAAGCTACTTAGACATGTAACAATTAACCAGTTAGCTTAATCATAGTTAAATGTCTCAGCACCACAGTACTCTTTAATAATGACAGTATGAATTCAGTTTAAGAGACATGATTTTGCCAGCCACCTTTGAACTAGTGCTATTTTACTCTTCATAACACAGATTCAAAAACATCTGAAACACTATAGAGCAACAATTTAGAGCCAGAATCTGGCCCCTGCTCCCAGAAAAGGAATGTAAAGAGGCCACAACCACCGTTAGCAGAATATCCTCTGCAAGGAATGACTTAGCACTGATGTATATGGGCCTATGCCGGCCACAGCATGGAGAAGTACAGGAGTTATGGTAGGGATTCATGGAGGAGTGGCTGGAGGGAGTGCTCTTTGGTCTGGCAAATCTGGGCTGCAGAGCAGCACGTAAGTGGCTGTGCAAGACTCCTGGAAGTTAGAGCAGTGTCTGGGGTTGTTTTAACGCACACTGGAAACTGCCCCAGACCCCAGAATCCAAGAGGCACAAAAACAGAATCAAGGAATCTTTGCCCTGTCCCTTCTGGCCATCATGCTCTGTGCTTTACCTCCCAAGAGCTCATAAACTTTAGATTCATATACACCAGTCAACTATGAACTGTTAGTGATAAGATTCCTTTATCAACATATTTCTGGGATGGGATCAGCAGAACATTGCCTAAGTTGTCTAAAGTGAAAATACAAATGTTACAATTGACAAACGTATTCCATTATCTAGGCAAATATTTGCTGTACTAAAGCTCCTGATGTCAATACTCTTTACACTAGAATAAGTATATTTAGCCTGGCGCAGCAAGCTCTTGAGTCAACTTAGCTGCCACACCCTTGTGTGCTGGAAGGATTTCTAAATAGCACTCCAAAATATAGTCAAACATAACATTGTACTTGTCTTTTGAATAGTATCACAGTATTTGGAGGCTAAAGCATAGCAATTATTTTCTCTTCAGAGTCTACTTAGAAGCAGTAGATAAGTTTGCTTTAAGAATGAACAAGGAGACTCAACAGGTCAGTGGATTGGAAATGGGATGCGACACCTTTTACCTCTAAAATCCAGCACAGGGAACCTTGTATTGCTTCTGACTTCATTATACTTGTTCTGATCCCTTTTTTGTAGATGGTGGTTTCCAGGGGTGTCAGGCTAGAACTAAATTGACTTCTAAAAAGATTGTGTTTGTTTGTGTTGTATACTCATACATAATTCTTCATGTTAAAAGGAAAACCGGGAGTGCTCAGACACGGTAAATATTTTAGGGTCCAAACCTGTTAGGTACAGAATGTCCTTAATACTCCCTTTTTCTTCATTGGGAACTAAGGGTGCTCAGCAACTCGTGGGATCAGGCCCCTACTAAGGGCAAAAATGAAATAAGGTTGGCTTCTCTCAAACTGTGGGCAAAACAGAGCCAAGATCAGTAGGGAGGAGAAACCTCAGAGCTCCCATGCATTATGAAACTGCCATGCAGCTGATCTGAATTCTTTATAAGTAATGCTTTCCCATAAGCAATTTCTCCATACCCCTTATTCGCTGCTAGCACTCCTCCTCCACATACAAACTGCTGTAGGTGATCATCATTTTTCATTAGATTCCCACTCTCATTTCTATTGTAAGGGCCTCGGGGCAGGGACTGGTCTCTAAAGCAACACGCACAGCAGTGACACCATAATGTATAGATAATTAATAAGCAAAACGCAGATTTCCCCATGACAAAGAGCAATGTCACATCACCTGGTATGGATATCTTGTTCACTAGTGTGGGATACATACCACATGTGGCTGATTGTTTTGCTCATCGATTTTTACCATGCCATTCCTCTTGGAATGAACATTAAGGCTAGGATTTGTAAACACTGCCTTGGTGTTCCAGAGCACACATTTTAATTTGTTACATCTAGATAGTGTCTTAGGAACACACAAACACTTCATTCACCAATGAAATTAAGTCACCTTATGGAGTGGGCTGCAACAGCTGTTTAACAAAGCACATATCACCATTCAACTGGGTAGGACTGAAAGAGGGGAAAAAGTCTTTAACCAATTGAAATGACAGGGAGAATTTAAATAGTCAGAATCAGCTACTCAAATTGGAATATGGCGAGGACCCTAAGTTTCCAGTGTCACAACCCATATGCACTGCATTGCCTTGGTATAATGGGTGAAGGGTAAGTTAAGGAGGAACTTTTTCTTCTATGGACCTGATCCAAAGCCTACTGAATTCAGGGAACTCCTGAGATTCAGTTGTCCAGCTTTCATCTATAAATCAGCATGAAATTAAAGAAACGGGAAATTTGATCATAACAAAGCTCCTAAACCAATGCCAGTGAGCAAACTAAATTTTGCCATAGCAAGGAAAGTGTTGAATGTCATGGTTAAAAGTAACATAGTACAGGCATAAACTGTATGTCTTGGGACTGATTTTGCCCTCTATTAAATTTATGTAATCCTCATCCACTGGACAGCACCAGTCTATCTGAGGGCAGTGTTACATATTTAAAAGAAGTCATCATAGTCATGGATAACAACAAATTACAGCAATATATCAACCCTATATAATTCAGTTTACAATTTCAGGACTCTTGGAAATAAGCCACATGACAGGTTGACAGCTAACAAAATTCTGTTCTCAAATAACTGGGAGGGGGGCTGGCATGGGGGGGAAAGAGCTCTCAGTTCCAGCATTCTGTTCTTCCTACAGGCAAGAAAACTGAGCTGGGAATACAAAATATCTAAATCCAGATCCATCATGCAGATGCGACTGCAGAATTTTGCTTTGCAGGAGCCAGGCCATGGGCAAAGTTGGATTCACATCTCCTACTCACTACTATTGCCCTTTTCATTACAGTCCCTTAAAAGGGGGCTTGGGACACATACAATTTTAACCTCCACCACCTACACTTGCTCACGCAGCAGTGATATGCTGAGGTTAGTCTCAGCAATTCGGGGAGGGGAGGCTGATAGGAACACAGGATCAAGAGTAACACTCCTCCTTTTGTGCATTTCCGGTAGGCATGAAGCAAAACGTAACACCTTCTGCAAAGAAAACCGGAAAACTAATAACCAAAAAAGAAAAGGGTGTCTGTCTTGCTTTATGAGTTTCAATTTGAGCAGAAAGGTGCCCTAATTCTAAGTGTTCCTATGTGCCTTTTGCCCTTTGTTATTTGGCTTTATGAAATGGCAACCTAAGACCTCAGGACATCATGCTTGAGTTGCTCTGCCACACAATGACATACAGGAAGAATATATCCTATCCATGCCTATCACCAAGGTATCCAACCCCCAAACAACTACTCCAGGTAGCAGAACTATGTCCAAATGTATCCACTCTCTCCAGCATCCAGACCATGTTTTGTCCTTTACAAAAGTCACTTTGCCCAACTCTGTAACACATTCCCTCACCTTCTGATAAGATGTGTGATACAATGAAATAGGATGCTATGCAAGAGTCAATAATTTACATTAAATGATAAGCCAGAGAAGCTCCTACTGGCCAATAAACTTTGTTTCAGTCCTCCAAGTAATCAATAAGTTCCCATTCATGATAAATATTTATTTCCCTTCTTTATATGTATTTGTCTACAGTCTGTATTATGTATTAGAACTTGCTACTCACTTTAGATTGCAGCTGTGTTGCTTTCACTCTATCCTCCTGCAGTTCATTGATAAATTACAAACAAAAATAAAATGTAGTGTAGCCAAAGCTACTTGAAACAACTGCTTCCTAAAACAGATGCCTCATCTAATACTCTAAGCTTCTCTGCTTCATCCATCATCCATTTTTACAGAAGCCATGATAGTTACCAAAGGGGATTTCCATTAGGATTTTCAAAAGCAGCTAAGTATTTTAGGCACTCGAGTCCCAGTGAAAATCAATGGGATTGTGCTCCTAAATTAAAATCCCACTCTTCACTTAAGCTCCTTCATTCCTGATTGTCATCTGTTAACATTAGCCAAAATCAAACATTTTAATATACCTGGTATTCCACTACAGAAATAACTAGACAATGATAGCACAAGCAATTTCCAAGGCTCTCCGACGGGAGAAAAACACAGTTACATGCCTTCTATTATGATTTTTAAATTATAAAGGTAAATAATAAAATAATAGTGTACCTTCATTTCTGTGGAGCGATTTAGATATCTACAAAATAAGCAATTACTTTGTTCCCCACTGGTAACCGATCCTCAATAATTACCAAATCTGTGTGAGAGAGAAAAGGATACAGCAGTTTCCTCCGAGATGTAATATAATGAGAAGCAGCAGCAGCAAGGAAACTCCCCCCTCCACGCTCACACAAGCCCTACTCACGCTAACTCGTAGCCAAAAGAGAAGAGACCTGACTTTATTTACATACAGATCTGGTTTAACCTACCAGGGTCTTTTTATTGCAGTGATTCAGACCCCAGTTATCTTCTGCAATGGTTAACAGGAGGTGGGAGATAGGGGAATGGTGTGACACACAAGAGGAAGTTGGGGTGGAGAGGGACGAGAGTGGCTACTTGGACTTTTTCTGCACTGTGGAAATTCCCAAGCAGGGTAAGCATCTCAGGGACATTCCCCTGTCTGAAGGGCATGCTGAAAAACCCGGACTGGCACATTGCTGCTGAAGAGGATCGAGATGCTCCACAGCAAGGCCTGGGTCCTTGCTTATTGTTACCGCAGGATCAGATTCCACTTCACTGGGAAATATTATTTAAATATTTAAATAATAACATTTATTTAATTCAATTCAAAACGTTGCAACTCAGAGAGCAGGATTTCTTTCCTGGTGCAAGTTAAAGTCAGCTCCGTAGGACACACTTTGTTTTTAATGTTGCTTCTTCAGCACTCAAGTAATCAAGAAACGTTTTACTTTCTTTCCTTTTCTTACGAGACACTTTGCGTCTCTGTTGCAAATGTGTTACAGGACCACTGAATAGTCACTTGCCTTTTGGCAACACTACTGCTAAGCACTTACAGGACACCACATGCTGCTCTATATACATTAACTGAGCTGTACAGCAGTGACACTCATTGGCCAAAAGCATCCCTATGGTAATTCCTTTGACCGCAGAGAAATTACCCCAGGGATGAATCTGCCCAGTGCGTCACAGCCTATCTTGTGTTCCACCTATCCATCCCACTGGCTTCAGTAGGGTGGTTTAGGTTTAACTGAGACTTGTAATTCTCAGCAAACCAAGGCTTTGCATGATGAGCTAAATGTTCTACAGAATGAAAAGGTAGGTCCCCTTCATTTACCATAACAATTTTAATCAAATGTAAAATATCATCCACCAAAAGAGATGACTGTGATCTTCAGCACACTGTTGTCTCTGGAGTATCCTAAGAGCAGTTTGGATCAATATATAAACGCGCACAGACACAAGCAGACAACCTATCCTTCCCCTGGTGATGTATGCCAGGACTTGCTACACCTCTCAAACACAGCAAGCAGGCCAGTGGCACCTGAATCTTAAACATCATAGAGGCAGCATCCACTGCTTTAAGCATCCATCATTAACCCCGCCCCAGCATGCTTATGATGAATATCAATGCTGGTTGCCAGCACCAAAAAGGTAAATGCACTGAACAACCTTCCCTTAGCCCCTCTCTGTGCATTTGGTATCACTGCCGCCTATTGCACTGGAACATGGATGTGAAAAACATAGCAGTAACCTCCGCCCCCGCCTGTCTGAACAAGCTGAAAGATGTAGGAGATTACCTTCCCTTCCCAAAGGTGATCATTTTGAAACCACACCCCCTGTAGCCAGGAAGTGCTGCGTGGGTTCTGTTTTTGCTGTTCTCAGAGATATTCTATCCCTGGAAAATGGCCAACAGATAATCTTGACGCACTCAAACATTTTTCTTTGAAATAGGAGCTGTTTGTTTCAAGAAGGTTCTAGTATTTTATTATTTATTAGCTGAATGGTTGTGATGGTAGGCTCAGGCCTGTATAAATCACAGAAAAATGCATCTATGCCCAAACTATAATCCTTTTCACTCCTATGGTACCTTTCCAGGGAGGATCTTGAAGCAGTTTCCAAACGTTAATTACAGTAGGCCTCTCAATACACCTATGATGTATGTAAGTTCTCTTTGCAAGTGGGGACAGCTGCAGCAAAGAGCATGGCAGACTTGCCCAAGTTCACAGATAAGGTGTCTGTGGCAGAAGAACGAACAACACTCAGATCTACTGGCCCCCAGACATCTGTTCTTACCACTAACCCTGGCTCCCGCCTACATATTTTAGTATCTGTTTCACGACTTCGTGTGAAAAGGCTCACGTGCTTGTGCCTTTTCTGAACCAAATGAATACATCTAGAATGCCTGCCTAGCTTGGTGATGTGTCCTAATGATGGGGCTCCGTTGTACACAGCATCTCGTGTTAGGAAGAGGAAGCTCTGCCTTGATTCCAGAGACAATACTTCCTGTTAGATGAGACAGGGCATCCACCGACCACAGGCCTGCCTCCAACTCATTGCCAGGTTAGGTAGAGAGGAGAGACCAGGATAAATCTTGAGATTATATAAAGTACTCCTGCAAATTCTATGTCCGAAAACTCTATGCCTTCCCCAACCTGTGAAAACAAGTCATCATAAATCTTACCTCCAATGTGAAAGGTTTCTAGGAACTGGGATTTTTTCCCCACACCACTCAAGCCATGTAGGGAATTAAATGATCATTTGTAACCTACAACTGAGATTGTGCAGCACCCAGAACAACGGGTGCCAAAACACACAGTAAGAGACAATCCCTTCCACATGAGCATACAATCTACGTAGGTATGATGGGCAAAAAAGAGTGAAACGGGAACACTCACAGAGAAAGCAGCGAAGAGTCCTGTGGCATCTTATAGACTAACAGACGTATTGGAGCATGAGCTTTCGTGCATCTGATGAAGTGGGTATTCACCCACGAAAGCTCATGCTCCAATACATCTGTTAGTCTATAAGGTGCCACAGGATTCTTTGCTGCTTTTACAGATCCAGACTAACACGGCTACCCCTCTGATACTTGACACTCACAGAGAAGTGATTCAACTTGACCAGGGACATACAGTAGCTCAGTGGCAGAACAGAGAATAAAACCCATGCATCCCCAGACCTAGACCACACTAGAAGTCCACCACAATTAGAGGAACTGCAACTGTCTTTGGAGACATGGTAGGAACTCAGTAGGATAAGAGGCTCCTAAAGAGAGACACATGACTATATTTCAAATAGAAGTTACAAATTTACCAGGAGTGAGAGGTGCATAGCTAATCTACACACCTATTTTACATGTCTTTTTCTATGAGAAAACCTAATATTTGCTTGATTCTAACTCTATTGATATTTTTCCTTAAATGATCTATACCTATTTTGAGCCAGTCTCCTCTATCGGTAAAGTAACTGCCACTTTGTACTGTTCTTTACTAAGTCAAAGGCAAAAATGAGACACACTGGGAACAGAAAACCAGAGAAAAGCCAAGAGACAAAAGGAGAAAAGTTAAAAAAAAAATAAAGTGGGAAGGGAAACTGAAATGGAAAAAAAGATGGATGGTAAAAGACAGCTAAGACAAAAATACCATCTCACTATTGACAAGACACACCTCCTTGAGGAACGCTGAGTCAAGCAGACAAATGTGGCAGAAGAGATTGGAGGTATGATTCAGGCAGCTGAAGGCAGGAAAACTGGGGGTGGAGGGGACAGGGAAGACCAGAGATAAAGAAGAGAGGGTGGAAGGAGGAGAAAAGAGCCCTGAACTCCACCTAGTTCTGACATTCCACACTTCTGGCAAATTCAGCTATTTTCTTCAGCATCATTGCTTCATCTCCCCTACTGAATTCTGAATCACCTGCCCAGTTTTTGGCCCTAGGATCCAGTCCTTGACATTCTGCTGTGCTCCTTGTTTTATGGGCTAGTTAACTTGGAACAGACTATCATACTGTAGTATTGGAGCATTGTTCGTGCACTTCCCACAGCCAGACCATGTCACTAATGACTGGTCCGCCCCCTGCTCTACCAGGTATAGATGTACAGGATTGGTGGATAGACAAGCTGCAGTGCAGGATCTGGCAAAGCAGATCAGACAATACGGGATGCAGATTGAGAGGCAGAGGACCTAGTCATGAGGGTGTGGATGAAACATACTTACATATTTTTAGGGCTAAGAAGGAGGAAAAAGGACAGAAGGTGGAAAGTAAGGGCAAGGTGAAATGCACATGAGATGGATGAATCATGGATCAGTGAGATGCTAGTGAGGGCTCCTCCTATTCTGGACATACCATGCTGTTGGGGTAGCCTCCGAGACCTGTTCCATGGGGTTTCCCATGAGCTCGATTCGACTCCGAGCTCATTTCTCAGGTTCCTTTATACCGCATGCAGTAAAGTTACACTGAGTTGATCAGACACAGGCATAAGGGATGGGTACAGGGTATACCACACATCCAAAGTTACACAGAACCCTTCTTCCTTTATATACTTGGTACTTACTTTATATTCTCTATACATTGCATCACATTTTGGGACTGGCTTAGTTACTTTGCAGGAACCAATGCCTGTACAGCATGCCCTGTCCATGTTTGACTTTACTCTTTACCTCAACTTTATGATCCCAACTTCTCTTATCCCTTGTTACCTTGTTCTTAGTAAATGGTTCCCTGGTTGTTCCTCCTCCTATTTCAGCTAGCTGGAAATTCTGTCTTTTTCATTTACTGACCTATTTACTTATCTTAGCACAAACATTCTGTTTTCAGCCTGCTCATCTAGTTACCTCTCTAATCCTGTCTTCCAAGAAATGAGGCCTTCCCCACGTTTAATTACTCATGTCAAGTCAGGCCTAAACACACTACATGTTAAACTGTTTTCCCATGTGATGGAGGAATTTTGAGTTGCTTTCTTTGCCCTGATGAAGTAACCTTCCCCCACTTACCTTAGGGTATGTTGGCTCTGGGGTGGGAGAGACAGGGCAGAGAGAGGAATGATGTGCCAGTGGTTAGGGCGCTAGCCTCGGACTTGAATGAACCAAGTTCATCTACCACATACTTCTTGTATGACCATGGGCAAATCACTTTGCTTCTCTATGCCTCACTTCCCCTCTGGGAAATGGTGCTGCTAAACATCCTGTGGCTCAAAAAAAATACTTACCATTTTGCCTTCAGAATGGACCAGATTCAACAAAACCCCAGATGAGGATAATCCTGGATAACTTCTACCAGGATTTGACCCCAGCCCCATGACAAATTACACAATGGGAACACAGTGCTACACCCCTCCAAATCTAGTCACATGTTTCCACAATGCAGCCTTCACCGCAGTATCTAGGCCCAGCATTTTTTTAAAAAATTAACAAAGTATAAATATTCTATTTATTTATTAAGGTTTCACCTCTAAAAGAAGCTTCCCAGCAGAGGGTGCCTACCCAAAACTCTGGGTATTCTTGACATACATTTAAAATCACAACCACAGAGGCATTACAAGTGTAAGTCAGACGCAGCCCAGCCTTTTTCCCCTCCCACTCTGCTATGCATCATAGGGCATGTCTTCATGGCAGAGTTAGCCTGGACTCTTTCTCAGGTGCTGTCTTTAACATCAATCTTGCCCCCACGCAGAGGCCCTCTTATCAGAATTTGGTATTGCTTTCAAGCAAAGTTCGCTGGCAAGGCTGGGGATGCAGGTTAGAATTTGGCTGCCACTTTCACTGGAGCTTGTAAACTCACCCACTTTTCACTGCTGGCATGGACTCACTCACTCAAGCACTGATTATGCTCAAATGTCTTCCCACAATTCCCCCATGTTTCTAAACTAGTGGTTCTCAAACTTTTTTTTTCACGGATCACTTGAAAATTGCTGAGGGTCTTGGCGAACCACATAATGATCTTTCCAAATGTTGTTTGTACCATTAGCTAAGTATTGTAAAGCGGTTTGGATAAAAGTGCTATATAAAAAAACGTAATAAGTAACCTTTTTTGTTCTACAAATAAAAACACGCAACTCTATTTTAATATCAGTAGTCTTATCTTTCTAATGCAAAGGATGTGCCCTCTCCCCCTGCTGCAGCAGCCCCCGGAGATGGAGATGAGAAGGATGGGGGCCGGGGAGATCTCTCCCCAGCAGCTGCAGCCCTGGAGCTGGGGAAAGTTGCCTTTTTCTCTGGCCGCTGCAGCCCTGCATGTCCCAAATTCCCCCCACCCTCTCGTCTCATCTGACTGCCCCCTCCCACCTACCCCCTATTCTCCCCAAGGCCACTATCTCACCTTACATGTGTGTCTTCTCCAGAGTTCAGGCACCTAATTAGTGGAGCTGCACCTGTGTGGCTCCACTAATTAGGTGGGTGGCCCTTCATTCTCTTGTGTGCAGCCGCCCAGGCATGCACCTTAGCAGGAACTATCTGCAGACCACCTGAATGGAGCTCACGGACCACTAGTGGTCCACGAACCACAGTTTGAGAACCTTTGGTTTAGAAGGACAGAGAAATTCTCCCACAATTCACTGGGAAAGAATCATAGAGCAAATCAGTTTAACGCACTGCAGCACACAGAACCATGGAACGTGCTCCCAGCAGTCCTGGCAAGCAGCAGCACACATGGGTGAGTGAAGGCAGTAACTGGGGTCGGGCTTTGCAGCATAGCTGCTCTCACCTGGGCTAGTCTAAACTAAATGCCAATCACCTGAGTTAGCCCACAGAGATTGCCATTCAGAAAGGTATTGAAACATGTGCCTGATTTTAAGCAGGTGTTGTCCCCAATAGAGTCAGTGGGATTGCTCACGTGCTCAAAAATATGAAAATACCTTGCTGAATTGGCACCTTAATCAGCACTCACATGACCAAAACAACTGAGGTCCCACCTCACTTTCCCACCAGACAGAAATCCCACTCTTAACTGCATCATCTCTGTCAATTTCTGCTTAAATACATAGACTACTTAGCCATTTGCCAGAAAATTGACAAATTCAGGCTACGTTGGCTCTGCGATATGGCCGTTAAAAAAGCAAATGTGGTTTTAGGGTGCATCAGGCGAGGTATTTCCAGCAAAGAAAAGGAGGTGTTAGTACCGTTGTATAAGGCGCTGGTGAGACCTCACCTGGAATACTGTGTGCAGTTCTGGTCTCCCATGTTTAAGAAGGATGAATTCAAACTGGAACAGGTTCAGAGGTGGGCTACTAAGATGATCCGAGGAATTGAAAACCTGCCTTATGAAAGGAGACTCAAAGAGCTTCGCTTGTTTAGCCTAACAAAAAGAAGACTCAGGGGGGATATGCTTGCTCTATATAAATATATCAAGGGGATTAACGTTAGGGAGGGAGAGGAATTATTTAAGCTTAGTACTAATGTAGATATAAGGACAAATGGGTACAAACTGGACACTAGGAAGTTCAGGCTTGAAATTAGATGAAGGTTTCTAACCATTAGAGGAGTGAAGTTCTGGAACAGCCTTCTGAGGGGAGTAGTGGGGGCAAAAGACATATCTGGCTTTAAGACTAAGCTTGATAAGTGTTTATGGAAGGGATGATATGATAGGATAGTTTAAATTTTGCAATTGTCCTTGGATTAATCAGCAGATAAGTCTGCTCAATGCTCTGCGATGGGATGTTGGATGGGATGGGATCAGAGTTACTGCAGAGAATTCTTTCTTGACTGCTGGCTGGGGAGCCTTGCCCACATGCTCAGGGTTTAGCTGATCGCCATATTTGGGGTCGGGAAGGAATTTTCCTACAGGGCACATTGGCTGACACTCTGGAGGTTTTTCGCCTTCCCCTGCAGCGTGGGGTATGGGTCACTTGCTGGTGGATTCTCTGCAGCTTGAGGTCTTCAAACCACAATTTGAAGACTTCAATAACTCAGACATAGGTTAGGGGTTTTCATAGAAATGGATGGGTAGGGTTCTGTGGCCTGCTTTGTGCAGGAGGTCAGACTAGATGATCATGTTGGTCCCTTCTGACCTGTAAGTCTATGAGGTGGGAGAGGCAGGGCAGAGAGAGGAAGGATATGCCTGTGATGAGAGTGCTAGCTTAGGACTTGAACGACCTGGGTTCATCTACCACATACTTCTTGTATGACCATGAGTTAGTCACTTTGCTTCTGTATGCCTCACTTCCTTTCTGTGAAATGGGGATAATAGCTCTTCCCTACCCCACAGGAGAAATACAAGGCACTCGTGCTACTACGGTGATGGGCCCATGTAAGCACCAGAGATACAAGAGCATTCCCACGGAAAAAGACTTTGACAGCAGATGGCACTAATTGAAAAAGTTTGGCAAGTCGTGCCACCTCCCACGCTGGTTGTGAGAAAATGTTTGAGGGAGTTGTTTAATAAATGATTCCCCTTCTCTCTTACCCGTCACCTCTGCAGACATGTGAAGCCCTGGTTCACAGATTAAATATGAACACTTCTGTAAGCAAGCCCTGTAAAATATTGCTGTATCAACCCTGCCCTGGAGGGAGGCGTGTCTGAGGTAGGGGAGTGGGACAGACAGGGGCAGAGCCTGTGCTTCATATTTTAAGGCATTTGATATTTTAAAAAAATGCTTTGGGGCTGCCATTTCCCACAAGGGCACCCTGTCTCATCCAGTCGTTAACGGTGTTGCCCAAACCTATCAGCCTTCCTCTTGTCCTGTGGCATAGAGCAGGACCCTGGACTCAGACATCTGCAATCTCCTCCCTCCTCTGCCCCCTTTCCCTGTCCCATCTTTACAACACACTTGAAGGGCCTCTTGCTCTGCAGCCCTTTTAAGCTAAGTCAGGAACTGCTGGTGCTGAGCACCCATCTGTATAAGCAGGTATCTACTGGCTTCAGCTTCCTGGGCAAGAGCCAGGCCTCAGGGAGGCTGGTTGCTGCCTGTCACCTAGTGACTGCAGGGAGGCACTGCAGGCAGCAGCAGTTCTGTGGGAGCTCCAAGCACAGTATCCCCAGCACTGCAGAATACAGCAACACACCTGCTTACAAGGCAGAGCAGCTAGGACCATATTGTGCCTTCCCTATCCTCTTCACACTGGATGCCTATAATATGGCAACCAGGTTTTATGCTGGATGTGTACGTTTTTAAAGCCTTCAAAACTAGAGTCCTATGTTCTATTCCAGGGGTAGGCAACCTATGGCATGTGTGCCAAAGGCGGCACGCGAACTGATTTTCAGTGGCACTCACACTGCCTGGGTCCTGGCCACTGGTCCGGGGGTGGGTGGGGGGCTCTGCATTTTAATTTAATTTTAAATGAAGCTTCTTAAACATTTTTAAAACCTTATTTACTTTACATACAATAGTTTAGTTATATATTATAGATTTAGAGAAGGAGACTTTCTAAAAATGTTAAAATGTATTATTGGCATGTGATACCTTAAATTAGAGTGAATGAATGAAGACTCAGCACACCATTTCTGAAAGGTTGCCGACCCCTGTTCTATTCAAAGCCCTCTGAGGACACATCCCAATTGGTATTCACATTTAGACACCAGACACCATATGACAATATTGGCACTTGAACATGAGTGTTAAGTTTATGCCCTGCAGACAGATTCCCCCCACCTTACCAATAACAAAAACTAAACTGCAAACACTCTTCCCTAGCTGCTTTTTCCATTTTAATCTGCAGGCGCCTTCTGCAAGATGTCTATACAACACAGTGTTTTAAATAAATTACTTTCCAGGAACAAGAAATATGACACACTTACTTACAGAGAGGCTATAAGAACACAAAAGAAAAATATGTGGGGTTACAGCAAACAAGATAAATTAAAGGGAAAGTAGAAGTTTTAATAATGTTTAAGATTACACTTCTATCATTAAGAAAAACATACTCTCTGGTCTTTTGGTGGTCTGAGGTATTATTTTGCTCATATCTCACAAACAGGAAATAGCTGAGCTCCCCTTGCTTGTATTCTTTGTAAGCTTCTCCATAACATGTATTTTAAACCCTTTTAAACCATGTACCTTTTTTTTCCCACCAATGTGCAGCCATGAGGTATTTCACTGCTACCAACAAACAGATAAGCAACAAGCTTAGAAGTATCCTAACAAATAGACTAGAAATATAGACAAACGACACTTTTAAAAGTACCAACCATGGTTGTGGTTTTATTTTAGTGCAGTGGCCTTGTTTATAAACAAAATTAAGTAAGTAGTGTGGCTCAATTAAAGGGGACATAACTTCATTCCCTAAACTCTTTGAAGTTACTACATCATAAAACAAACAAAAAGACAAATACCTTCCTAGGCAAAACAAAAACAACAACAAAACTTTTAAATAAAACTGAAGCTCCAAATAATTTATAGGAGAATTTTGCATATAGAGGATAACGAGTGCTTGAAGATGCTATTGTTGAAGACAAGTAGTGCAGACATTTTTTTTAAAACCCTGCAAAATTGTTACTTTAATCTAATAAGAGAAGAATGTCAGAGTGCAGTACAGTGGTTTGAACTAGAGGTGGTTGAAAACGTGGGTGGGAGAGGGAAAGAGGTTACTTACCTTGCGCAGTAACTGGAATTCTTTGAGATGTGTCCCCCTACAGGTGCTCCATTGCTGGCATGCTTACGCTTTTGATTGGAGATTTTTGGTAGTAGTGCTTGTTTGACCCATGCATGCACCCTACACATCCTCACGCCCAGCACTGAGGATATATAGGGCTTTGCGGGCAAAACACCCCCTTCTCCACTGCAGAGACTCTCACAGAGGAAACACCAAAGCAGAGGGGAAGGAGAGTGGTGTGATGTTCCCCTCTGATGTTGTCTGGACCAGTGATCTGCTAGGCCACTCCAATCCTTGACTCTGGGAACCAGCCTTACCCTGCTGTGCTGTGACAACCCCCACTTCGGGGCTGTTCACGCACCGCCTCTGGCATGTAAGCTGCTCCCAGCTACTTGCAAGAGAATGACACTAGCCAATATTTCTGATCCCAGACATGACCCTGGGAACCTCTGTCTTGCACTGTCCAGTTATGTCCGCTGGATGCTGCAAACTTATATAAATTCATCAATTTAACAAAGAAATTGATATGTACCAGGCTTGTTATCCCAAGGGAAGCCTCTGACGCACTTCAAACCAAATGCACTGCTTCAGGTAGAATAAACAAACAGATTCACTAACTGTAAAGACAGATCTTAAGTGATTATAAGTCAAAACATAAGAAGTCAGATTTGGTCAAATGAAACAAAAGCAAAGTGCCTTCTAAGCTGATCTTAACACTTCCAGTGTCCTTACAAACTTAGATGCTTCTCACCATAGGCTGCCTGGTTACTTTTCAGTCAGGCTCTCTCCTTTAATCAGCATTTCAGTCACTTGGTGGTGGGGGTGGATGTCTGCAGATGTAGATGGAAAAGAGAGAGAGCATGGCAAAATCATAGATTATTAGGGTTGGAAGGGACCTCAGGAGATCATCTAGTCCAGTAGTCCCCAACCTTTTCGTCTGGCAGGTGCCAGACGAAGGACCACTGCAGCGGTGGAGCACCCGCTGAAATGCCACCGAATTTCATCAGCAATGCCTCTCAATGACGCTGCTTGCCGTCAACAAGTGATGTCATTGAGAGGCATCCCCGCTGAAATTCAGGAGCGACACCTCTCAATGACGTCACTTGTTGACGGCAAGTGTCGTCATCGAGAGGCATCTCTGCCGAAATGCCGCTGAAATTCAGCGGCATTTCGGGGGGTGCTCTCCCGGGCTCCAGGACGTGGGAGCATTAAGATGCCCCTGCGGGCACCATGGTGCCTGCAGGCACCACATTGGGGACCACTGATCTAGTCCAACCCCCGGCTCAATCCCCAAATGGCCCCCTCAAGGCTTGAACTCACAACCCTGGGTTTAGCAGGCCAATGCTCAAACCACTCAGCTATCCTGCCCCCACCATTGAACTCTCCTGTCTCTCCCTTTTATCATATGCTTTCCTTCCTCTTGGCTTTGCACCCCCCTCACCCTGAGTCCGGTGAGCATTACCTCATTGCAGTCCCAAACTGCCCAAAGGAAAGGGTGACTCCCTCGAGGTTCTAACAGATTCTTTTGTTGCTGCCTAAGCCAGTGTCCATTGTTCCTGTGAGGCTGGGCTGGGTTTGTCCTATCCATGCCCTGATGAGGTGAGAACTGCCTCTCTGTTCTTGGAGAGTTTTTGCCTGGGCTTGTTTTAAGACATGAGGATACATTTTCAGCCTCATAACTATATACATGAAATTATAACCTGTAATCTTACTATAACAACATTACTGTAACAATTACCATAACATCACTATAACAACCATACTCAGTGCATTATGAGCCTTCCAGAGATACCCAACATGACAAGCTTTGCATTGAATACTACACAATCATTTTATAAAGATGTGTGTTCCCCTGAGGTACAAAGCGTCACAGGCAGGTAGTGGAGCATCCATGAGGAACACATTTTGACGAACTCCAAAAGATTGATACCATACAAGATGGGTAACCTCTCCTTCCTCAAGTAGTGTCCCTATGCACGTTTCATTTCAGAAGACTCCCAAGCAGCATATTTAACAGGAAAAGGGAGCTTTGGACCCAAGTCCAATACTGGAGACAAGACAGCATCTTATCAAGAAGAATGAACCACCGTGTAGTGCTTGGAGAATGTATGTATTGAAGACCAAGTTTCTCTAGAGGTAGAAAAAGGACCTTGTGGAGTGGGCCAGTACCCTAGAAGGAAGTTGTAAACTGGAGATTCATAGCAAGAAATAATACATTCAGAAATCCACCTAGAGTGCCTCTGGGTGGAGATTTGGGCCCTTTGGACCTGTCAGCGATTAACACTAACAGTCTTGCAGATTTTCTGAATGATCTGGTTCTGTCCAACTCAAAGGTTAGTGCCCTTGTGACATCCAGAGTATGGAAGGCAGCACTTTCCCATGTCTGATGTGGTTTGGGGAAGAAAACTGAGAGATGGATGACCTAACTGATATGAAATTCAGATATCATCTTAAGTAAAAATTTTGTATCCAGATGTGACGTTATTGATATAAACTGGGACCATATAGAACATGGGTTGCAACCAAGGTTCTGTAGTGGCACCAAATTCTATGTAAAGGGGGTCATATAAGGTGTCTAAGACCAGGTTACGGGTTACTGGTTATGATTATGCTGTCTGTATGTCTGTATCATTTTTGTAGTTGAAGTTATGAATATTGGCTGTGTATTGTCTGTATTTCAAACTTGTTCTGTGTTACTGGAAAAAGTCTCAGACAAGCTGGTGTCAGCTCTGCTTAGCCTGCTTGATGGCCCATTAAGGACCATCAACTACACAATTGACCCATTGAGAGAAGGCGGATACGCCCTGTGACTCACTGGAGTGAGCAGAAACTGGCCCATGTGACTGCAAACTCCATTTTGCTGTAACTTTCCACAGTAGGAACAAAGGAGTGTTCTTACACCTGGAAAAGTCTATATAAGGCGAAGGCCTCATCTCCATTTTGTCTTCAATCCTGCTTCTTACCTCTGGAGGGACTTTGCTACAATCTGAAGCTCTGCACAAAGGACTGATGACCCATCCCAGCAGGGGATGTTCTCCAGAGACTGGATTTAAACCTGCAGTTTACTTCATCACTGCTACAAGCCTGAACTAAGGACTTTGCCATTACTGTATGTAATTGATTCAGTTTAACCAATTCTAGCTCTCACCTCTATCTTTTTCCTTTTATGAATAAACCTTTAGATTTTAGATTCTAAAGGATTGGCAACAGCGTGATTTGTGGGTAAGATCTGATGTGTATATTGACCTGGGTCTGGGGCTTGGTCCTTTGGGATCGAGAGAACCTTTTTCTTTTACTGGGGTGTTGGTTTTCATAACCATTCATCCCCAGGACGTGTGGGACTGGTGGTGATACTGGGAGACTGGAGTGTCTAAGGAAATTGCTTGTGTGACTTGCGGTTAGCCAGAGGGGTGACACCGAAGTCTGTTGTCTGGCTGGTTTGGTTTGCCTTAGAGGTGGAAAAACCCCAGCCTTGGGCTGTGACTGCCCTGTTTGAGCAATTGGTCCTGATTTGGCACTCTCAGTTGGGTCCCGCAAGAACCACATCGTCACACCAGACATGAGACTTTATCCTTGAAAAACACTGTAAAGAGGGTGGGGGGTCCGCCATTTAAGCAGCTAGTTCCCCAACTCTTCTACCAAAAGTGATAGTCACCAATAAGGGCTGTTTTCATGGATAGGCGAAGGAGGGAATATGCGGCCATCAGTTTGAAAAGGGTAGTTCATAAGACTTCTGAGTACAAAGTTTAAATCCATATGAGGTGGGTTCTCTAATGTGAGGGAAATGATTTCTCAATTCTTTAATGAATCTCGTTGTGGTGGGATGATCAAATACTGAGAATCCCTCAACTTGGGAATGAGGCCAAGTTATAGAGGCCAAGTGGACCCTGATGGAACTCCTGGTTAAGGATAAGATTTTGTCACCAATATGTTTAGTAAAAGTCATGGACAGGTCATGGACAATAATGAAAAATTCAAAGAAGCCTGTGACGTGTCCCTGACTTTTACTAAAAATATCCATGACAAAATGAGGAGCCTACACAGCTGCAGGCTGGGAGCTCCAGGGGCCCCCACCATCCATGGTGACTTGGAGCTCCAGGGTCTCCCTCTGCTGGTGGCTCTGAGCTGCAGGGGTCCACCTTGCCTCCCACAGCTGCTGGTAGCTCTGGGGGTCCCTCCTGCCGCCTGCAGAGGTGGAGAGCTGCAGGGGTGTGACGCATGACCAGAAAGGGTTAAGCGTCCTGCAGAATGAATGACTCAAATTCAACCCTTCAGATACATGGGGAGATAATGTCTATGTTTTTGTGTATTTACATATATATTGGGAGTGGACAATAATGTAATCAACAATCCCTGTCTATGCTGTATCCTGATAATTCAGAGATCAAAAGAATATCCTAGCATTTAAATGAATTGCAAACACAGGATGTCACTGTATTTATCTCTCTTTGAAATGTATAGCTAATCATCTGCGAATGGTGGAAAACAGGCAATTGCCTTATGCTAATTCATGTAGCTAATTACACTGCTCTACAGCCAAAATGCTTCTGAAATAAATGTAGTCAAACTTTACTAATTCTGGGTCCTGAGAACGAAAATGATGCTTAAAATTGTTGATTGGCTCTAGTCTAGCTGTGGGGCTCCAGACTACAGCAGTGGAATCTCCTGGCAGGTGATGTTAGGGTTTCCATGTTCCGTGACCGTCAAAAGGATCTTGTCCCATTCTTCTTCATGGAAGGTGATCTTGTAGCCTGCAACAACATCGATGGTGTGATGGCAGCCCTCAACATCGTTCACGATCCAGATGAGTGGAGACTGTTCATTGATTCATCGAAGACGAGTCTTAAAGCTGTTTTGCTGCATAATGGCAATGTTTTGCCATCAATTCCAGTTGGTCATGCAGTCCATATGAAGGAAACCTATGACAACATGAAACAACTTTTGAGGTGCATAAACTATGACCAACATCAGTGGCAGCTTTGTGGCGATTTGAAGGTTGTTGCTCTCTTGCTTGGTCTGCAGACTGGATACACAAAGTACTGCTGTTTTCTCTGCGAATGGGATAGTCGTGCAAGAGATTCCCACTACATCAAGAAAGATTGGCCACTCCGACAGTCATTGGAGCCTGGGAGGAAAAGTGTTCAGCATCCACCACTTGTTGAATCAAGGAAGATTTTGTTACCACCCTTACACATCAAGCTGGGTCTGATGAAGAACTTTGTCAAGGCCATTGACAAAACACAAGCAGCTTTCAAGTACCTCTGTGGAAAATTTCCAAGGTTAAGTGAAGCTAAGATAAAGGAAGGTGTCTTTGTTGGTCCTCAGATTGGTGAACTTCTTCAAGATGATGCATTTGACCATGCACTGCGTGGCAAGGAAAAGATGGCATGGAAAGCCTTCCAGTTAGTGGCAATAAATTTTCTCGGAAACAACAAGGCAGACAACTACAGGTTGTTGGTGGAAAACCTCCTCAAGGCATACAAAAGCCTTGGTTGCAACATGTCACTAAAGATACATTTTTTGCACTCTCATCTAGATTTTTTTCCACCGAACTGCGGAGCAGTGAGCGACGAGCACACCGAGCGATTTCACCAGGACATTGCAACAATGGAGAAATGCTATCAGGGCAAATGGAGCCCATCAATGCTTGCAGACTATTGCTGGACAGTGACAAGAGATGCTCCATTTAATGAATACAAGAGACAAGCCAAGAAGCGCCGAGTAGACACTGAATAGGACTAAACTATGTACATAATAGTTTTTTGCCTTTTGTTTCATAATAAATTTTATTTATATAACCCTTTTGCTGATTTTTAAAGTGTTACATAAACAGGACAGGTGAAATATTATCATGTAAAGCAACCATAAACACATGAAAAGACCTAGGTTTACAATTTATGATTAAAACTCTACTATCTACACAATATACGTAGACATAAAATTTAAAAACTTAAATATCTTAGAAACAGTAGCCAATCAGTTGTTTTAATTGTCATATTTGAATTCAGCACATCAAAATACATAATAAATACCACATTTTATCTCTGAAGCAGACGACGTCTCAAAAATTATAGACCAGTGTTACTGGTGATGAGCCTACTTCAAAGTCGCCTTGATTGCATATTATTCACCTGAGGATTGCAACCTGTCAAAGAAGGCTTGGAGTTGTATAAGAGATCCTTGGGTCCTGATCCTGTCATCTCAGATCGCTGAAGCTTCATTGGGGAAGTTTGAGGTGCAAGATGAGATCCCAGTTAAGCTGGTACACCCTGGATATGATATTGGACATTGGACTATAACCCATTGACTAAATTCTAAAAGAACTCTTTGCAACTACAAAGCTCACCATCTCTATTATAAATCTGAACCTCAAGAATTGAACTCGTGTCTGTATGTATATCGATCTTTTAACCATACTCTCTCTTTTTTTTTAGTTAATAAGAATTGGCTGTAAGTGTATATTTGGGTAAGATTTGGAATATTCATTAACCTGGGAGGTAATGTGTTCGATTCTTTGGGATTGGTAGAACTTTTATATATGATGATATAAGATTTTCATTAATCTGGGTAACTAGGTGGAGGCCTGAGGCTGGGTTACTTTAAAGGAACTGTGTTTTGGACTTCTGAGTAAATTATAGAAGCTGTTTAGTGCTGGGTTGGTAAATCTAAGTATTAGAATATTCATCAGCTTTGGGGTTGTTTACCCCATTCTTTGCAGTTCACCCTAATTAAGTGACCTCAGCTGGCACCCCCCAGTCTCCGGTCACATAGGGTCCCCGCTGCTGCCTGCAGAGTCGGAGAGCTGTGGGGGTCCCCCCTGCCACCCACAGTGGTGGGAAATGCGGGAGTCTCCCCTGCCCCCAGCAGGAGCTCCAGGGGTCCCCCCCCCACCACACACAGAGGTTGAGAGTGGTGGGGGTCCCCCCTGCCACCTGCAGTGGCCAGGAGCTCCTGGGATCCCATGGCGCCGGGAGCTGAGGGGGTCTCTCCTGCTGCTGCCATTGGCCGGGAGCTACGGGGAACTCCTGCTGCCTGGTGAGGTACCACCCAACTCCTTGCCTCTGCAGGCAGCAGAGGTCCCTGCAGCTTCCAGCCGGCACTGGCTGAAGTCATAGAGGTCTTTGGAAGCCATGGAATCCATGACCAAATTGCAGCCTTAGTCATACATAATCCTTACTTTGTTTCCAGTGGATCATCAAGAACAGCAGAGAGTGGATAATGAACAGACGAAAGACATCACAGGCACATTGACACTGAAACCTTTTCAATTTTTGAAAGTAGGTATCTTGTGTAGACTTTTTTTTTTACATTATTTAATAACACCTGCTGTACCTCTGCAGAACAGATGGTCTCTATTCCTGTGAACCGAGCCTTGTGGTGAAGAATTTCCAGATTGGGATGGTGTGTCCGCCTGGGATTTTGAGAGAAAAAGCTGTGAATGGATGGACAACTCATGGCCACACAAATGGCTAGGCGAATCAGGGAAAGGTTCAAGATCTCTCTGGGCCATGATGGAATCACTAATATGATCTTGGTTTTGTCTTGCTTTATTTTGTTTACCACCTTCAAACTCCATGGCACCGGAGGAAATGCATACAGAAGTGTCTTTCAGTAAGTGAGGGCCTAATCCCCATCTTCAGAAAGATCATCTGCACATCCCATTGGTAACAGTGGCAAAGAGATCCATGGTTCTGTAACTTCCCAAGTCAGAAAAAAATGCACTTGAGAGTCCAACTCCTATTCATAGTCTCGGAGAAGTGCCTGCTGAGGTCATCAGCCATAGTATTTTGTATACTTGGAAGGCAGACTGCAGAGATTAGGATGAGGTTGACCATGCACCAGTACCATAGCTTCATCTCTTTGGCATAAAGAGAAGCAGATATCACCATGCTACCACCTCCGGTTAATATAGAATATATAGACAATATTGTCATTATTTTTTATGGATCTCTTCCTGATTAAAGGCAGGAAGTGGATACAGGCATTCCTGACCGGTCTCAGCTCTAGGAGACTGATGATTAACAATACTTTTTTGGCAGATCATTTGCCCTGAATGGCGTGGATCCCTAAATGTGCTGCCTAGCCCAGAGATGCATCTGTCATTATGGTGATGGAAGGGGAAGGTTGGATGAATGGAACACCAGTGCAGACATTGCCTGGGTCTTTTTACCACTTGAGAGTCTCATATTTGACAAGGGACCAATATGAGCTTGTTCAGGCTGTGTTTGTTCAAGGTTTTTGAGATAGTCCTGGAATCAATGAACAAATAACCTGGCATGCTGCATCACAAACAAGCTGCCTGAGTAACTGAAGGAAATTTTTTGTTGATGTCTGTGGACTGATTTGAATTTTTGACATAAAAGGTGTGTTAATGTCAAGAACCTGTCCATGGGAAGGGAAGTTCTGATACTGCATCTAGGGAGGTGCCTATGAACTCTATCATTTGCACTGGCCTCAGAGTAGGTTTCTTGACGTAACACTGCAATCCTAGTCTATGGAACAAAGACATTGCTGTCTTTACAGAAGAGAAATCCTCGTTGTAAGACCAGCCCTTGAGAAGTCAGTCATCGAGGTAGAGAAATACAACTATCATAGACATCAAAGATAAGTGGTGACCACTGCCAATACTTTCAATACTCTTGGGGCAGAAGGCTGAAAGGAATCCGAAGCCTGGATCCGAAGCCAAATGGAGAGAATGCTTCATCATTAAAATACTATGTTGTATTTCTTAATTCTTTCCAGCCCTGCTTTTGAATGCTGAGCAAATGGAACACTTGAAGGATGTCTCCCTCCAAACAAGCAGAAGATATACTGGGAATATCCATCACTGTCTCAGATAGCTTTCTGTCAAGAGATGCAACTTTTGAAGCCTGGAGACCCTGGAACAACAGGGATCTTGAAAGGGAAGTGTTTCCGTAAAGGGGAAAAGGGAAAGGGATTGTAAAACAAATTGTTCTATAACATAAATATGAATTAAATAAAACAAGGAAAAGGATGATTAAACTAGAAGCAAGGCCATTGAGAACGAACTGAGAGCAGTTTGCCCACACAGCTGTATAAATAGATACATAGACTTTAAGGTCAGAAGGGACTATTGTGATCACTTAGTCTGACCTCCTGCACATTGCAGGCCAGAGAACCTCACCCACCCACTCCTGTAATGGACACCTACGCCACCCCCATCTTTGGCTGAGTTACTCAAATCTTCAAATCATGATTTAAAGACTTCAAAGTTTCAGAGAATCCACCATTTACACTAGTTTAAACCTGCAAGTGACCTGTGTTCCATGCTGCAGAGGAAGGCAAAAAACCTCCAGGGTCTCTGCCAATCTGACCTGGGGGGAAATTCCTTCCCAACCCCAAATATGGTGATCAGTTAGATCTGAGCATGTGGTCAAAACCCACCAGCCAAACACCTAGGAAAGAATTCTCTGTAGTAACTCAGAACCCTCCCCATCTAGTGTCCCATCTCCAGCCATTGGAGATACTGGTTCCTAGCAGTTGCAGATCAGCTACATGCCATTGTAGGCAGTCTCATCATACCATCCCCTCCGTAAACTTATCAAGCTCAGTTTTGCAGGGCACAAGGATGTGTAGGGCATGTGCACAGGTCAAACAGGCACTATTAACAAAAGTCTCCAGTCAAAGATGCACGGGGTACAAGCACACCTGAAGTGGCATGCCGATAGGGACATTACTTGACGAAGAACTAAAAAGTTTTCAGATTTTTCCTTTTCTTGGTCAAAAAATTTCAACTAGAATCTTTCATCACAGCTTCTAAAAAACAGCCTCAGCTGAAATAAGTGTGAGGAGACCAGGGTTCTAGAACCACCTGCCACTGACTCACGGTATCACTTAACTCCACTGTACCTCCATCTCCTTGTCTGTAACTTGGGAGAAATGATTCTTACCCACCTTTTGTAAAGCATTTCAAAATCTTCAGATGAAGACCACCACGAAAGTGCTGGGTATTTTTAATTTAAAAAATCCCTGTTATTTTTAGATATTTACAATCAGGATTGGGGTTTAGGGTGTTGGAAACAGTACAAAAAACAAAACAAAACATTGCTTGCCCCAAAGGGTTTACAATTTAGAGACGTAAATAGATTGGGCATGAGAATAATACACACAAGCATGAGAATGGTGAAGAATTGTCTCAGCTATGTATTGTATTTTTTGTTTCCTTAGTTGTGGATAGAGGCAAGGAGTAGGCAAATAGGGGAAAGATAAATAGTCACAGCTTCTCTCTTGACTAGCCATTGATCAGTAGGCTGGGTTTTGTTGGCATAGCTGAGGTATGTGTTAAGAGAAGATTGTGGCCATTTATATTTTATCAGGAAGTTTATATAACCGCTTCTCAAGGCTTAAAGCAGTTTATTTAGCTAATAAAGACAGAAACCATGAAGTAATTGATTTAAAAATATTGTATTACTTATTGTTGTAATTCTATCAGTACCGTCAATATACAACAGGTAGATCACTGACAAATATAGAGATGAAAACAGCATTGCAATTAAATTTTACTGATTTAGAAGTATAGTGTCACTATTGTTAAGCTGAACACTGGAAACTTCAGTTTTCTTACTTTCCTCTCAATCCTCATTCCCACAGTAATAAAATACTGGTCCTTAACTTGAGTAAACTGGCTACTTTCTTATTTTAAAATTCATGCCCTAAAAGAAATTGGTCATAAATGTGATTGAAACTAATTTCAATTAGATTTTTATAAAGCAGAAATACCTCTTGTGGCAGTCTTTCACCCCCTTTTGAAACTGCTAAGATAGGAACAATTGCATACTGGATCCATAAAGGGATTTAGTTTTTCAATTACTGTTGCTTCCAAACCAAAACTATCTGTGTCAGCACATCTTGCAAAGGGGCAGATGCGCCTCTTTGCTGGTTTATACATGCTTATTTCTAGTACAAGAGAAATAACCACACCAACGAAGGCCCAGGTTAAACTCCCATGAAATACAATGGTTATGGTACCCAACCAGCCAGTTAGCTGTAAAATTCCTCTTGGCAGCTGTTCTCTACTTGCTTTACCCAAGGGTTAAAAAGTCCCCCAGGTAAAGAAAAGAAAGTGGGTACCTGACCAAAAGAGCCAATGGGAAGCCTAGAACTTTTAAAATTGGGGGAAAAAAAACTTTCCATTTATCTGTGGTTGTCCTCTCTGGGGTGAAGAGATGGGGCAGCAGGAATGCTGTGAAAAGTTTGAATCAGATATGAAAATCATCAGATCATATCTAGAACTACTTTTAACAACCCAAATATGTAAGTAAATTAGGAAAGTTTAGAAAGGGAGATTATGTTTATTTCTGTTTATTTTTTAAGGCTGGTGGACTCCTCTGTGCTAACCTAGATGCTTTTGTTTACTTGTAACTTCTAAGCTGAACCCCCAGAAAGCTATTTTGGGTCTTAATTTTTTGCAATTGCTCTTTTAAAATCTAGAAAAAGCCTATGTTCCAGATGTATTTTCTTCCTTTTGTTTTTAATAAAATTTACCATTTTTAAGAACAGTATTAGATTTTTGGTGTCCTAAAAGGTTTGTGTATGGAAGCAGAGGAGAGAAGTGAAATGCTTGGAAATGGAGCTGAAGCACTTAAGAGCTGGAAAAGACTAAGCTGGATCAACCAGGCAACCTTAACAGTCCTTCTCCAGGTACTGCTCCCCATTCCAAGAAATTCCCCACATACAAGGTAGGCGATGATACAGACGCCTTCTTAGAAAATTTTGAAAGGGCCTGCCTTGGGTACAACATCTTTACAGACCAGTACATGATAGAACTGAGGCCACAGCTCAGTGGACCCTTAGCAGAGGTAGCAGCTGAAATGCCTAAACAAAAGGCCAGAATTAGAATGGGGCTAACACTCGAGCATGCCCATCGACAGTTCAGAGCTCTAAGGTGGAAACCAGACATGGCATTTTCATGACACGCCTACCACATTGTAAAAAATTGGGATGCCTGGATATCAGGAGCAAGTGTTAAATCTCTGGAAAATCTGTCTCTCCTAATGCAAATGGAGCAGTTCTTAGAGGGTATTCCTGAGGAAAACCCAAAACTATAATTGAGGCGGGGGAGATCAGAACCAAATGGGTGGAGGTGGCGGAGAAGAAGAAAGCTAGTAGCAGTTGGAGCGGATACCAGAAGGGGCAACCCGAGACAGCACCCCATCGGGGTCAGCCCAAAGCCTCACCTCACAAGGAGCCCTCCACACAGCCAAGGTGACCCCAGATACCCACTCGTCCCACCAACCTAGTTTCCAACCACCAACCTCGCCCCAGCCCACAGTCAGCTGGGCGATGCTTTAAATGTAATGAGCTGGGGCATGTGAAGGCCAACTGCCCCAAGAGTATCAGCTGACTACAACTCATCACCCTGGAGTCCCACCAAGAGCCTTCAGGCCCAGATGCCTCGCAAATACCCCTAGAGTGAAGGGAAACTGAGTGTGGGAGGGAGGAAGATTACTGCGTGGAGAGACACTGGTGTACAGGTATCAGCTATCCACCAATCCCTGGTGGACCCTAAATTCATCGACTCAGAGGCCCAAGTGATGGTGCAACCCTTTAAGGCCAACTCTTTTAGCTTGCCTACAGCCAAGTTGCCTTTTCAGTAGAAGGGCTGGTCAGGGATGTGGACTTTTGCAGTCTATGATGATTATCCCATTCCCATGCTGCTAGGAGAAGACTTAGCCAACCATGTGAGGCTAACAAAAAGGGTGGGGATGGTCACCCGAAGCCAGGCTACACAGGCCTCCACACCTAACTCCATTCCTGAGCCTCCTACAGGAACCCTGCCAGAGGTGGTGGAACCAGACCCCAAACCAGAGTCCATGGCAGCAGTTGTAGATCCAGTTCCTGGAACTCTGCCAGAACTAGCCTAAGGATCAGAACTGGTGGAGCAGTCAGCACCAAAGCCCATGCTTGCAACCCCGCCAGAGTCAGGGGAGCCAGCACCAAAGGGCACCACAGAGCCTGCACCTGCAGCAGCAGCTAAACCGGCGCAAGAGGCTCAACTGGAGCCTGAAATACCACGAAGTGCACCAGTGGAGAGTGATTCACAATCAACGGAGACAACCACATCACCTGCATCACTTCCAGTGGGACCAAGCCCAAGTCCACAACCCAGCGACAAACTAATGTCTCCAGCATCAAGGGAACAGTTCCCAGGCAGAGCAGGAAGTGGATGTGAGAGGGAGCTTGGATGGCGGCACGGAGCAACCTATCGTCTCTCAGCTCTTCTAACAGGTCCAGATTTGTTATAGAAGGAGGTCTCTTATTCAAGGAGACACTTTCTGGTGGGCACAAGGAGGACTGACATCCTCAGAGACAGTTCGATTCAGCCTTGACAACATTGTACTACCATAAATAAAGGCAACAAAATCCCTACAGATCACAGATAACACACAACCTCTGTCAGAGAGGTTCCCACAGCACTGCTAGCATAGCTTTCTACCTCGCCATGCTGCCGTAAATCTGATGCTGGCAGCCAAGTTAATTTAATCTGATTTATGGGGTTTAGAGGCCGATGAGTGCCAAGCTAGTTTCACATCTCAAACTCTAAAGCTGAATCTTCTCCTACCTTGCTATGGTTTGTGATGAGGAGCAAGTAGATCACAGCTGCGTGTGTGACTCATTCCAGCATATTCATGAGCATGCTCTCATTACAGACATGTTGCACGTGCACTGATGGGGACATCCTACTTAGGACTCTGCTCACACCTGATGCACAGCAACAGGGGAGCACGACTGTGGCAGAAAAGGGCTACAAAAAGAGAAAGATGGCAATGCTCTGTTCCCACTGAAGTCAATGGTAGAATTTCCATTGGTTTCAATGGGAGCAGAGTTCTGAAGATCTCATCGCTAGTGCTTAATCTGGGAATTGAACTTTATCAAGCCAATAAATCAAAGTGGGACTTACACTGTAACCAGGTCCAATCAAAACAAGAAGCACAATGTGCAAATCTATTAACCCCTTCTCTAAAAGTGCCACTCAGCAATAAATTGTCAGCTGTAACACTGGAAATTCAGGAGGGATTTACCAAGTATCTGTACACAGGGCAACACTGAAGGTATTTTGTATCCCGTATAACTGGCAGATTTGGCAGCTATGAAAATAGTGCAAAGAATGCCCAACATAAAAGTGGAAGAACAAAGATCGGTCAGAGCAAGAATTTATAGTGACACCATCAAGAGTTGTAGGCTCAGAATTTGACTCTCTCCCCCATCTTATCTGTTTGTGAAGTCCATGTAATTCTGCGTGTTCCTCCCCCTCAAAACAAATATATTCTTTAATATAAAACAGAAACCCAGGTCTCATAAGAAGCTATGAAATAGTAAAACAGAGTGAGCACATGACAGGAAGGGAAAACAAACATTTTAATATCAAACTTCCAATGAGTTATCGCAGTGTTGTTGTTGCTGCTGAAGAAATTACCTACTACTGGTGCTGGCTATCTGTATTATTTAGAAGCCATTCTGTAAACATTGTGGATGGTTGATTAATTGGCTGTATCAATATTGACACATCCAATAAATATTCTGATAATTCTGCAGGCTTTTTAGGTTGTGCTTCCTGGACTGATCCAGTGGTTTTGGGACATTCCCTTTAGACTCCTGATTAGGACTTTCGATTACTTCAATCTCAGAAGCACAATATGAAACATATTTGGTTGTTCTAGATACCCAATACAACTTTGGAACAACCAAAGGAAGGCTGTTCCCAAACAATCCTTCCCAGGTTTCACACAGTACTCTGGATGGTGAGAAAGGACTTTGGGAACTGAATCAGTGCTGTATGAATATTCATGCAGTGCAGACAGACAATTAATAAAGCTAATAATTTAAGTACTTCTGTAGTGAGTCTTGTAGTTTTGATTTAAGGAGCACCCTAGTAATCTGAGGCAAATTACAAGGTCAAGAGGAACCATCCCTACAGGAAGATATAAAAGTGGTCAGAATTAGTCCATTCCTCCTTACTGCCACTTGCAATCATCTGTCTCCATGGCCAAACAACTGAGATCACATGTGGGAACAGTAACCATACAGTTTGCCTGTAGTTTCATTTTATAGCTCTGACAGAGAATGATTTGGTTATGCCACAGCAAAACATGATATATATGTCATGGGGCTCCTCTCCACTGACTGTGCTAAGTATCTGAAGGACAAACAAAAGACAGGAATGCATCTATCTGATTCTTAATAATGATGTCCTGTGGATGCAAGTTGTGTGGCAAGTAATGGGCCAGAGACATCTCCCAGGCGTCCACAAAGAACACAGCAATTCCTGAGAACATCTTCCTCATGATTGTGTCAAGCTGAAAGGAATACCAGTCACTGTTGAAGAGACTCACTTCTGGCCCAAGCTCCTGAACATTGGCTGTTCTGATGACCACCAGAGTTTTGGGGCTGCGATCCAGCAGTAGAATGATGGACCTGCGAATGTTCCTCAGTCTTCGGATGTACACCTCCACAGGGAAGGTGCTGAAGTGGGACCATATGGTTATGGCTATCACAGTGTTTCTTCCGCCTACAATGCCATTCAGCTCATTGGCAATGTAGCGTAGCTCACTACTGAAAACAGTGGTAAAGCGAATGGGTGGCCCATGACAGCGGAACTTCAGCAGGACATTGTGCTTCAGGTCCACGGACATAAAAGGACCTACGTTTTTAGGACTCCCAAGGTGAAATTCCACTACATCTGAAACACAAGAAGAATAAAGATTTCGTCTCCTGCCATCTTTTACTATCCATAAATCATTTGGACAGTATGAAAGTTCTGCTAGAAAAGAGTGTTTGAATAGAATACTAAATGCAGTTAAAAAACTCCGATGTTTGCTACCTGAGCACTGAAACATATACTCGCTAAGATTGGCATCTCTCTAAAGCTGAAATGCTATCAATGAAAAGCAATATCTTTGATTAACTTCAGATGAATTCTTTTTCCCCCCACCACCTTATAAATAAAGGGATTTTCTGAGCAGATTCTTTCCATCATAAATACCCCACCGCATAAAGTGCCAGCAGAAAGCCTTTTCTACCAACTTTTGACCTCCATTTAATTTAATTAGCACTTCAGGAACTAAGTCAACTGTATTAAAATGATTTTCACCCTTTATCTAAATAAAATTGATTCCTTTATGCAGTTATGATGGTTAATTCAATTACCGGCTACTAAATTATGCCATCTAATAAGGAAAGTCAAAATTCTGAGTGAAATGAAAGAAGAAAGAGTCCAACACTGACCAACAATAATTGAAAAAGTTACATTACTGCAGGGGTGTGCAAACTTTTTGGCCTGAGGGCCACACTGGGGTTGCAAAACTGGATGGAGGGCCAGGTAGGGAAGGCTGTGCCTCCTCAAACAGCCTGGCCCCTGCCCTCTATCTGCTCCCCTCCCACTTCCCCCCCCCCGACATCCCCCCTCAAAACCACCAGCCCATCCAACCCCCCCCTTCCTTGCCCCAAGTGCCCCTCCTGGGACCCCTGCCCCTAACCACCCCAGGGACCCCACCCCCAATCCAACCCCTGCTCCCTGTCCCCTGACTACCCCACCCATCCACACCCCTGCCCCCCCGGACACCCACACCTATCCAACCCTCCCTGTTCCCCTTCCCCTGACCACTCCACCCAGAACCTCCACCTCATTCGACTGCCCCCTGCTCCCTGTCCCCTGACTGCCCCCCAGGGACCCCCGGGACCCCCCACCCCTTATACAACCCCCCGGCCCACTTACCACGCCAAGCAGAGCATGCAGAGCAGCATGTCTGGCTGCCGTGCCGGCCGGAGCCAGATATGCTGTGCTATGCTTGGCAGGAGTGCACAGCTCTGCTACCCACAGTGCTGCCCGTGTGGCGGTGTAGCTCTATGGAGCGGGTGGGGAGAGCAGGGGAGGGGCTGGAGGCTAGCCTCCCCACCTGAGAGTTCAGGGACCAGGCAGGATCCGGCCTGCGGGCCCTAGTTTGTCCACCTCTGCGTTACTGGAATATTGCAATTGCTACCACGTATATGTATATATATATTTTTTCTTACTATATGTTCCATTCTATGCATCTGATGAAGTGGGCTGTAGCCCATGAAAGCTTATGCTCAAATAAATTTGTTATCTCTAAGGTGCCACAAGTACGCCTGTTCTTTTTGTGGATACAGACTAACACAGCTGCTACTCTGAAACATGTCTTATATAAGTTACATCATGCCCCTTGGTGTTTATATTAACATGCTCACTTATCTCAAAGTAATAGAAATGGTCCTGATTGACGTAAGCAGAATAGACTCCACGGTGCCAGTTTTGAGCGTGTATTGCATATATATTTGTTCACTGGGATTTGGCCCCATATATTTCCACTCTTTCCTAAGGAATTTGGATGACTCATCCTGTCGATTGCTATTTACCAAAAATCCATTTGCCATCCATTCTTCTTTATTTCTTCCATTATTTTGATATTAAGATATAAAATCACTATGAAGTGAGAGACATAAAGACTTTTTGAAAGCAATCTGCACAAAGCAAAAAAGAAATTACCTGGAACAAACGTGGTCAGATATTCAAACCACTGTCTTATTGTAGAATCGCCAAAGAAGTGGACTACTTTTCCTTGTAAGCATTCACTAATATCAGCTGTCTTGTTAAAATGACGGATCCAATGTGTTCTTGGTCTCCACTCGTCTTGGTAATAGTAACCCAAAGGGAAAACAGCTGGGCCCTGAGATCTGTCCAGATTGGCTGATTCTGGAAAAGGAAAATTATTCCAGATTAATATACAATTACAAAAATAAACTGTAATTTTCATGGAAATATATCCAACTGAGCAAAAGCCTCAGCCCTTATCCTAATGCAAAGTAGCATGACAAAGAAAACAGATTAAACACCTCAATCTAACACTTTTTTTAACTCCTGCTGCAACAAAAGACAGTTATAGGCATCTCTACCAGCTTCACCTACGGTTAAAGTTACTTAAGTACATTACATATACTTTACATTATAAGACCCCACTGTAAGTTGCTTGTAACTTTTCAGCCTGAACCATTAAAGGATGGCAATGTCCCTTGCAAGCTGTCTGCCTGAGGCTGGATTTTTTTTTTTATGTTTCAGAAAAAATGGTTTGATTGTTTCCGAGACCAAGATTAGGGAAGAATACATAGTTTTCCCCATGCTTTAAAAAAAAAATCTTATAACCATTTAGTTGACAAGCTCTAGACTCTCCATGCTTTAGCAAAAGGAACTGAAATCCGGATGAGGGGGGCTACCTTTGTCAGAGATGTGCCATGAAAAATTATCAGACCAAAACTGGACAAGTTATAAGCCTTTGAAAAATCTCAAATTTGCACACGTGCAGTAGAGACTTGTTTGAGTTTGCAGCTAAATTCTCCCAAGATACCATTCCTCACTGAGTATGCCCTATCCCGGGGCTGCAGTGATAGAGCTGCAATTGCTCCTCCCAGCTGTCGTAGGTCGCTGTGGTACCAAGCATCAGAACTGAGGGCAGGGAACCTGTCTCTCCTGTGTTCTCAAAGGTCCCCCTGCTGGCTCCCAGTTAGCATGCAGAAGGAAGCGGCCTAACTCAAATACAAAATGGACGGGGAGACTGGAACAAGGAGGTGCTGGGATGGGCAAGGAGAGACTGAAGGGAACAGGAGCAAACAGGGTCAAGGTTGGAGTGGGGAACAAGGGCAAAAAGGTCCGTGCCCACTACAGCACACTTCCCTCCAGAGTGGACTGGAACAGAAGATTCCCCTGTATCACCATTTCTCCACTGTCAGCAAACACCTGTGAAACCCACTGGGCAAAGTCTCTCTCTCATCCCCCTCTGCTGGCTGGCAGGGTCACAGCTAAGGAGGGGGCCTAGATTACCGGCCCACCTGCACCAAATCTGAGAGGTGCTGCAACCTGGAACATGAGGTCTCAAATTGGATCACAAATTCATTCCAATTGCCTTTCACCCCAAAGCATCTTTGTAGCTGGCCCATATAAAGGATGACAACCTAATATTGCTGTCAGTTACTCCATTAGTTTAAGTGGCAGAGGTCACTTGTGCAGTGGACATAAGGTTCCAAACCTGAAGACCCATGAGGTGTCAATATTATGCCACATGATAGTACTGTTTTTTCAGTTTATTTTTTCCAAAAAACTAGGAAGTTACATATAAAAACTGTTAAAACAACATTAGAGTTGCAAAGTCAAGCACTCAGGAGTTAGGAAATACTAACATTAAAGTTGCAAGGGCAACCTTAATTCAGCCCTCACATGCGTATATATTATGTTGCAGTCTTTAATTACATGATAACATAGTATTCTTTCCACAGGACCCCTGCCTCAGTCAGCACACAAGATGAACTACACTTCCAGATGAATAAATGTTGTGTAGTGAAGGAAGATGTTGTCTGTAGGATCCCTGTATGATGCTGGCAGACCAGGTGCCATCTCATATCTAGGCCCCTAGTCCTCATTGAATACTGACAAACTTATAGCTGGAAACCAATCTGGCTTACCTGTGTGTGAGTGGTATTAAAATAGATAGAGTTATAAGAATGTGTTTAGACTTTATGGAATCCTTGTAGGATGCTGCATGTATTACAATTAATTGTAATAGCTGCATGTTATAAAGTAACATTTAAATGCTGGCGCTATAACTATAAAAATGTTTGCTAAGGCTTTGTCTACCCTGGAAGTTCGTCGGCAAAACTTTTGTTGTTTGGGATGTTGAACACACCCCCAAACAGCAAAAGCGTTACTCACGAACAGTGCTGGTGTGACAACGCTTTGTCAGCAAGAGCGCTCTCCTGCCAACAAAACTGCTCCTGCTCATTGGGGGTGGAATTTTTTTTCTCAGTGGGAGATCTCTCTCCTGCCAACAAACAGCGGCTACACTGCGCAGCTTTTCACGGCATGGCTGTAGTGGCACAGCTGTGTCACTAAAAACTGCATAGTGTAGACATAGCCTAAGACTGTAAAATTAGTCTGAGGAGAAGCATTACCAAGTTTGAAATGCTAGTTCACCACAAGAGGTGTTATCTTCTCCCTGACAAAAGATGGTCTACAGACATCAGACAAACCACTGTGGACAAAAGACTTTGTAGATTGCTTACCCACACCCCTGAAGAAGGTACATGCACAAGCCCACATCCCATCACAGTTTGAATGCTGGAGGAAGGAAATAAAAATGCCTGTTCAGGAGAAACTGTTATTCCTATGCTGCTTGATTCTGAGGAGTGAGGATTTGTAAGCATAAACAAGGCGTCCCCAACTGTTTATCTTGGGTTAGCCCAAAAGGGCACAAAGTTCACTTATTAGAGAATTTTCTATTATCTTTTGAAATCTAAGATAAACTTACACATACACAAATGAGTTAATCTTATAAATAACTCTCTTATGTTTTCCCTCAGTAATATGCCTTTAGTGAGTTTATTACAGGGGTGGCTACAAGTGTTGTCCTTGGCTTACAATCTAAATACAGCTGAGCTGAGGTAAATGACTGGTTCTTTGGGACTAGGAGTAACCAGATTACTGATTTGATTTTTGGTGTAAGCGACCATCTATTACAAAATTCCAGCTTGCCTGGGTGCCAAGATAGACTGGAATGCCCAAGGAGACTGTCTGTGACACCATGGTAAGACTGTTATAGTGGTTTAGGAGTTCATACTTGTTAATGGGTTGGAGAAATCTAATTACAGAACATACAACCAGACTGGGGGTTTTGCCCTGCCTCTTGACAGTCTGCCCTAGGGTGACCAGACAGCAAGTGTGAAAAATCAGGATGGGGGATGGCGGGTAATAGGATCCTATATAAGAAAAAGACCCAAAAATGGTGACTGTCCCTATAAAATCGGGACATCTGGTCACCCTAGTCTGCCCTGAGGTTGGCACTCACAGTCGTGAGCCACTCCTGCAATGAATGAAGGACATGTCAGGCTGTCTGAAGTTGGAAGATGCACAGCGAATGAAGCAAGGAATTGCAGGAAGAGAAGGATGGTCTTAAGATTGAGTCAGTTTTATCCCTGCCTGGCCACAGAAGTCCAATTTGATGCTCATCATATCACCTAAACCAAATTTTTCACAGATAGTCAGTAATTGTGTGTTCCTTATTTTCTAGTGCCCAGCTTGAGACTCTGGGTCTGAGTACTTGCAACTGAAGTCAATGGGAGCTGTGCAGTGAACGTATTTCAGGGGTGGTCAAACTGTGGCTCATGAGCCGCATGCAGCTTTTTTACAGCTATAGTGCAGCTCTCAGAGCCCTCCATCCCCCCTTCCCCATTCTCTGCCTACCAGTCTGTTTGGGGGAGCTTCTACCCACAAGGAGGGAGGTCTGGAGGCTTCAGCCCCACAGGAGGTGCCCCAGTCTGTCCTCCCCCATTAGACCTTATGAGCCCCTGTCTGTGACCCCCAGCAGCTCCATGCTGTCTGTCTTCATATCCCTCATCTCCTGACCTGGCCCCACTGTGAAAAAAGCACTGCAGGCTCTCTTTTTAACCTAGCTGGCCAGAGTGACTGCTCTGTTCTAGCACCATAGCGCCCTCTGGTGGGCAAAAGGCAGAACTGCAGCAACTTACTGGCAGAAACTATTTTCGGGGGGCAGGGGGCAATAAAAATATGCACAGCACATTAAATATGCACATGTGCAGTGGTGCAGAATTCCCCCAGAAGGAACAAACCCTAGCAAGAGTTTGTGATAGAGAGTGTAAGATCAACTGATGACTCTATTCCTAGACAACGCCTCTTTAAACAAAAGCTCACTGTTGTAATGATTGTTTAGTTTCTACATTTATATGGCAAAGATTTGTAAACCTGTTAATACTTTCTAAATAAATAGATTTTAAAAAACAGATTTACCATCTAATTGTATTCAATGCATAAATTAAAAAAAATATTTTTGCCAAATAGCTGGGAAAACAGTCTCCAGTATTATTTAATCATGCCTGTTTCCCTTTCTATTGATTTCACTATGATTTACAAAACAATGATATTTAAAAAAACACTTTACCTGTAAGTCCTAAGGGTTCTACAGTCACTGAATCAGGGCCACTGGGAAGTACTGGCACTTTGATATTCACATCACTTGAAGAACAATAAGAAAAATATAAATGTAATAAAGCAATGCTGGATATTTCAAGTTCATTTTTAGCATCACTTTCTCCTAATTCATGTGCACACACTGCATAGGTGGTAAGTTTTTTATTTTTAAGGCGCACTCTACTTTCTAGCGCTCCAATCAATAAGTATTAATCTTCTTGAGACAACTCTCTTAATCCCACTTAGCCAAAGCTTTAACATTTTGGTAGTCCTAGGATATTAGATTTTACTTTATAAACCTATTTTTACTTGCACAAAGCCATTGGGGTACATCACTTGCAGCAATCAGAAGTCTGTACAAGACACTAGGGGAGCTACCTCATAGATTCCATGGAGTCCTTAAGCCATGATGGGCTTTTACTGGCTGAGAACCACACATTCTTGTATTGGGAAGGCAGAGCCATAGTGCTACACAGTGACCTCTCCAGTTCTACTATAGGAATAATCCATACTTGAAGGCTGTCAAGCAATCATTTTCTGTCATTTCAGACCATGGTGATTGAGAAGGAGTGAAGAGCACAATAGGCAATCAATTTAGCAATAACATGCTGATTTTCTAAGGAAAAATTACTGTGACTGAAACCACCCTTGTATTCACACACTACTGTAATAATTTTTGTATAAAATATGCTTTGTGAGGTATCATATGAAAACTAGTAACACTGATCATCAATATTCTTGTGTAATGTATGTACCAAATGCATATCTAGAGTTATGAACAAACTGAAATGATGACTGAAATAAATGGAGCAATCTCACTCACGCACAAAAACAAAACAAAACCAACCACCAACACAGGTGGCAGTAACAGTCATCAGTGTCAGCAGACAAGCCTAGTACTGATTTCAGGACAGGGAGACTCAACTACCTGTCTCCTAGTTTCTTCAGTTTAAGACTGAAGCATGCGGGCTGGGGAGCATGGGGAAAACTTTTGCTGTTACTGCTTAAGCAAGTATGTGTTTCTACAAATAAAGAGAAGACTTCTATCTCCAGGAATGTCAATCCAGCACCTTTCATCAACTTTGCAACTAACTTGTTGCTTGATCTCTTGTCAACATAAAGCACAGATATAACTTAAATTACGACCATTAAAAAAAATAGTGTGCACACTTATGCATATATTGACGAACATACATACGTTTGGAAAAAGAGACTCTCAGAAGGTGTCAGAAGGCCCTTCTGATATCCTCCCTTGGCATGGTTGATTCTGCTGGCACAGGACAGTTTTCTCGGCTTGTAGCAGAACCATGGCTCACCAGTGTAGAGGTCTGTGAAGTTACAGACAGGCAGATTTCCAGGCAAACACACATTGCATACAGTGGTTTCTGAAGTGCTACCAGACCTGAATAAGCTTTTAAAGTAGACTCTGTCTGGCCTTTCTTCCCGTAAGCGCTGCAGGACTTGTATCCCTTCACTAGGGTGGACCAGAGACACAGATACTCTGACCTCCCCTGGCCAAAGTAGAGTGAAAAAGACTTTGTAAAACCCATTCTGATCATCTACAACCCTTCCCATTGCTCCTGCTTTCAATAGAGGAGAGTGAATTCTCGCCTGTATGTAGTCTCCACCATACTGTTTTGGTTTGCCTTGAAAATCCTTCATGTGGACACGCACCTCTAACTGATCTCCCACCTTGAAGCGCACATGGGAATTCACAATCACAAAATTGCTGTGGGCAGGATCAGTGCTTCTTATAAATGGGATTTTGCCTACAGGGGGATTTGGCCACTGTATAGCAGCAAACAAGGATTCCTCCTCAGCTTGTTCTCTTTTGGACAAAGTTTGATGTTCATAATCACAGTACTGCTTTCGGGTAGTTTTAGTTGTTGGTGATGAAGACTGCTGGTCACCGGTCTCCTTTATCCAATTTAATGCCGAAACAGTGTTGTGATCCAAGTGCTGCAAAGGAAGAAGACTATTAGAAAATGGGCTATTAACATTACAAGTGACCAATGTTTTGTCAGGATATAAAACCACAAAAACTGTTGCTTTGTTTTTGATAGTGTAGGTCGGGGTGGGCAAACTATGGGCCATGGGCTGGATCCAGCCCCTCAGGGCTTTGGATCCGGCCAACGGGATTGCCCCCCATGGTGCCACAGGCCCAGCACATCTCTCAGAAGCAGCTCCCAGGAGGGGGGGGGGGGGGCAGAGGGTTCCACGTGCGTTGCCCTTGCCTCCAGGCACCACCCCACGCAGCCCCCATTGGCTGCGAATGGGGAACCCTGGCCAATGGGAGCTTCAGGGGAGGTACCTGGAGGCGCAGCAAGGGTAGCGGATGCAGAGCCTTCCGTCCCCCGTCCCCCAGGGGCCACGCTTCCCGGAGCGGCGCAGGACCGGGGCTGGGGGCCAGGGCCAGGGCCAGGGCAGGCATGCAGGGAGCCTGCCCTAACCCCGGTGCACGCCACAGCCACCCCAAAGCCGCTTTAAGTGAGCAGCACCAGGCTGAAGTTCGAACCCCTCCTACACTCTGCACCCCAACTCCCTGCCCTAAGCCCCCTTCCTGCACCCCACACCCCTCCTGCACCCCAACCCTCTGCCCTGAGCCCCCTGCCGCACCCTGTACCCCGTGCCCCTTGCCTGCACCTCACACCCCTCCTGCACCCCAGCTCCCTGCCCTGAGCCCTCTTGTACACTCTGCACCCCAACTCTCTGCCCTGCGCTCCCTGTATTAAGTGATGAGCTGCCAAAAAGGTTCCCTTCCCTCACCCCACGAGGGGGTCATGGCTGGCCCCTCCGGAACCCCTGCCCCATCCAACCACCTCTTCTCTCTGTCCCCGACTACCCTTGTAACCCCTTCCCCTGACTGCCCCCCACCGCCCCATCCAACCCCTGCTCCTTCCTAACTGCCTCCCCCAGGATCCTTGCCCCCATTCAATCCCCATGTTCCCTGCCCTCTGACTGCCCCACCCCTATCCACCCCCCGACAACCTCCCAAACTCTCCTGCCCTCTTCCAACACCCGCTCCCTACTCCCTTACTGCGCTGCCTGGAGCCACTCGGCCAGGACCGGGGCCAGCACCGGCATTGGCGCCTGAGCCGAGCCGGGCCGGGTTGGAGCCGTGGGGCCGGGACCAGCACCGGCACCGCAGGGCCTGAGCCAGAGCTGCGGGGCCGGGACCAGCACCAGCACCGGTGCTGCAGGGGCCAGGCCAGGCCAGAGCCGCAGGGCCAGGACCAGCACCAGCACCAGCGCTGCGGGGGCTGGGCCAGAGCCATAGGGCTGAAGCTGGGAGCGCTTGGCTGGGGCCAGGCCGGGACGAGCCTAGGGGCGCTTGGCCGGGACCAGGCTGGGGCTGCTCGGCCGGGACCAGGAGCCGGGCTGGAGGGAGCCGCGGGGCCAGAGCCAGGGGCACTCGACTGGGGCTGGGGGCACTCGGCCGAGGGTGCCAGGCCGGAGGGAGCCGCTCAGCCGAGACCAGGAGCTGGGCCGGAGGGAGCTGCTTGGCCAGGCTGGGTTGGCCACGCCTCCCCTCCCCCAGCACCCCAGCTCACCGTCGTGCCTGCTGCTTGTTTCAGGCTTCCTGCGAACATCTGATTCGGGGGGAGCAGGGAAGGGGGAGGAGAAGGGGGGTAGAGCATTCAGGGGAGGAGGGGGAAGTGAGCTGGGGCCACGGTGGAGTGGACAGCTGCCGGAGCTTTTGTTAAATAAAGCTAGGGGTGAAAGTAACTTACAGGACTTACCAGTACTGCTGGAGTCCTGAGGGGGGTGTGGCTTCATCTGGAAGAGGCATGGCCTCTCAAGATTTAAAGGCCCTGGGGAAACAGCTGTGGCTGGGAGACCCAGAGCCTTTAAATCAACCAGGGGCTCCCAGCTGCAGAGGTGGCTGGGAGCCCCCCGGGGCTCAGGGCAAATTAAGGCCAGGGCAACCCCGAGCTTTGCGGGGCTGGGCAGGGATTTAAAGGGCCCAGAGCTCCTGCTGCTGCGGGATGCCCGAGCCCTTTAATCCTGGCCCCAGCCCAGCCACCAGAGCCGTGGCTGGAATTCAAAGGGCTCTGGGCTACCCGCAGTGGCGGGGAGCTCTGAGCTCTTTTAAATCTCAGACGCGGCTGGAATTTAAGGGCTCAAGGATGCCCGCAGCCACAGGCAGCCCAGAGCCTTTCAAAACCCAGCCGGTACACCCCGCATTGGGACATTACAGACTGTATATTAATTATTGCTAACCAATAACCAAATACCGTCCCCTATACCTGTATGTTACCCCGGAGAAATAACTGACGCATCAAACCTGTGTATCATCTTTATTTAAATATTCTCATAATTACACAACAAATACAAGCATTTGGCTGCACAGCTTAAATCCAAGCAAATAAAAGCAGGTGGAAGGGGAAACTCACTGTCACCTTGGTTCTCAGTCTCCTCCCTCCCTTCTCCATCCAGACTGCAGACAGGCTCTGCATTCCTCCCCCACCCTAGCAGGGTTCTCCTTTAGGCTCTTGCAGTAGGGACAGCTGGCTGCTGCTGGCCAAAGAAAGTTTAAACCTCAGCTGTTCCCTGTGGCATTAGTGCCAGAGTTAGGAGTCCTTTCTGGCATCCTTGTTAATTTCACTCTCAGTTGTTGTTCAGTGTGTGGACCATGGCAGAGTGAGTTCTTTTCTGCCCTGGGATGAGGAGATCTCCTAAACACAATCAAAATCAGGAACCATTTCCAAGTTCAAATCTTATCCCATTCTCCTCAGCAGAGGATCATGCTTGTGGTGTCCAAACTGCTTGGCAGATCGTCTTTGAAATGTTCTGTTTAAAAAAAAAAACAACACAAAAACCATGACACCATGGTGGAAAAGATGTTCATGTGAATGAGGTTTATTTGGGCAAGCAATTTTTGCTAAAGCAACTAAAGATTCACAGGGAAAGCAAATAGCACCCAAATAGACAAAACGGGAGCAAAGGGATTGAGGGGGGAAACTGAATATTCACAGAAATTAATCGGTGCCTCCTTTGAATAGAAAGTAGTTTTTACATTCAAATCCACCCTCTTTATATATTGATTTAAAGACGCCTGAATGTTCCTTAGGACATTAGATGGCAATCTCAGATGCTCTTTGTTTGTCCTGCTGCGAGGTGCAGAGGCTGAATGACCAAACTTTCTCTAAAACTATCCTGTATATTTCATAAAGCTATTCCTGTGTGTCCTTCATTCACCCCTGACTTCCCCTCCCGGCTCCTCTCCTGGCTGGGCTGGCTCTGGTTTTTTCGCCTTGGGAGTTACTCTACTCCTTGGCAGACTCAGCCAGCTGCACCTGCTGGCTCACTGCAGCAGTGCACCCACAGGGGCCGTTGCTGGGGTCGCTGCTGGTCAGTTTGGGCGGCTGCAGACTGCATGTTTGTGACACATCATACAATACAGATCTATACAAGTCAGAGTGAAAGTAAGCGGTATGGTGTACCAGCCAAGGCAGTGAAACGCTGTGCTTGGACCGCATCGATTTTCACGGTGGGGGA
>NC_133769.1:167343585-167507972 GCF_003597395.2 Chelonoidis abingdonii | reverse complement strand
CTAGGGGGAAGGAAACTGAAATAGCGTTCCGTGAACCATAAAGACACCGTGTGAAGCTACAGACACTGGGCGCTAAGCCAAGAATGCAAATAGTTTTAAGAGACTGCTGAGGACTGTGGGATAGCAGGAGTCCTCAGCACCCCCGTTCCGTCCTCCATGATCCCCGGCCCCTGATGCAAATGTTAATGGTCACGGGGGTTCTGGGTAAACGTCGTCAGTCATTCTGCTCGGGAAAACATCAGCAGACAGTCCTTTCGCACATTTTTCTCCTGGATTGCCCTTGCAGAAACAATAGCACGGCAGCACTAGAGACCGTCGGCTTTTTGTTTTTCCCGTCACCATTTGTGTACTAGATGCCGTGGAGACAGAGGCGACACTCGAGCGCTACACCCACATTCAATTGCTTTGCAATGATAGCAGAGATGGTTACCAGTCGTTCTGTACCGTCTACTGCCAGAGAAACTGGCAATGACATGACGGTTATCTCTCCTTCTCTAAACTGCCCACTGCTATCATGAGTGCCCCTGGCTAAAATCAGCTGGGGGCGCAAGCCAAAAGCCAACTTGGGATTGACTCACTGGCCACTGAGTCAATCCTCCCTTATGCTGTCAAAAATAGAGTCAGTCCTGACTACAAGAAGAGTCAAAGCAGCAGAGAATCCTGTGGCACCTTACAGACTAACAGACGTCTGTTAGTCTATAAGGTGCCACAGGATTCTCTGCTGCTTTTACAGATCCAGACTAACACGGCTACTCCTCTGAAGGAACAGTCAAGTGTATTAGAAGAGCGCAGCTACTCCATGGCTGTATTAACAGGGGTTCTCCCGCAAGAACCGCACTCATTGCTTCACTTCTTTCCCAACCCTCTGCAGCTACCGTGGCAGGGCCACCCCCCATTTCTGTCATGCAGTCGTGAGGAATACAAGAATAAAAAACATAGACTTATTTGTGACATAAACGGGGGGGTCACTTGAGGCAGGCAGTCGTGGCTATGACAGTCCAGGCAGGACATACTCAATTTTTAGAAACCAAAGGGAGCGATTGACTCTGCCCCAAGTGAAGCCACTCCCAATTTGGGTTTCAGCCATTGTCACAGGGCAACTCATGATAGCATCGGACACTAAACGTGATGCACTGGCCAGGTAAACAGGAAAAGCCTGAATCCCGCGAACTTTGAATTCCATTTCCTGATTGTCACCGTGAGGGTCAGCACACACACAGGTGACCAACAGAGCTCATTTGCACTCGTCATAATGCAGTCTCCTGAATTCGAAGAGAAGCGCCAGCTTGGACCAACACGGAGGTTCTGGATCTGATCGCTATCTGGGGTGAGGACTCAGTGCTCACAGCACTGCGTTCCAAAAGCGAAATGAAAAAGTTTTTGAAAGAATTTCAAAGTCTATGGCTGATAAAGGTCACAGCAGAGACTCCCTCAGTGCCGAGTGAAACTGAAAGAAACTTAGACAGGGTTACCAGAAAGCCAGAGAAGCAAACGGAAGGTCAGGCTCTGAGCCGAAAACATGCCGCTTCTATGCTGAACTACATGCAATTTTGGGGTTCAGCGCTACCAGTGCCCCACCCTGTCCGTGGATTCAGACTTTGGGATTGAAATATCAAGTGTTTCTGAGGATGTAGCCGAGGGGAAGATGAAGACGAATTTGAGGATGAAGATGACCGTGTGGTGATAGCACACAGCAGTCCGTAAACCCCAACAGCCAGGATCTTTTTGAGACCCAAGAATCACAGTCCCTGCGCTCCCAAGCGAGAAGCCCAGACAGTGAAGCCATGGAAGCGACCTCCGGTAAGTGTCCCTTCATTCTGTACCAAACACGGATTAAAACAAGACGGTTTTGTAGATCGCATTGACACCAGCGGCTTTTGCTGCAGTCGCAGACATTACTGTTACAGGAAAATTTCGTTAACATGTCTGGGGATGGAGTGAAAATCCTCCAAATTAATGTCCATGAATCGATCGTGGAGGAACTCAAAAACCCTTATGCTATATGAGAACATTTCTGGCCAAGACAGCCTTCTCCGTTCCCCCATAGTAGGTAACTTTTCAACGCCATGCATTTTGCAAGACATTTGGTACTGCAGGCATTGAAGGCATTGCACTGAAGGCATTGCATAAACAAACGATCTGCCTCCTGCGGTGCTATTGTCAGGAGAGAGATATCATCCATTGTTACCTTGTAGAACATCAGGAATGTAAACAGGGGGCAGACATGCGATTTTGCCTACTGGCCAGAGCGGGGGGATGGGAGGAGGATGACGACGAGTTTTCAGCGTCTGGCAAGCAGGATTCTTCCCTGCTACCAGCAAGCGATGCGGGGGTGATGTAGGGTGATCACTAGCAGTGATCGTATATGATAGAGCCATGCGCTGTTGGTGGATGTGAAAGAGGGGGGTTTGGGCTTGCAGGCTCTCTCTTAACAGGAGCAAAGCATCATATAGATCACTGTGTATATGAACGGCGGAGAAGTCAAAATTTTAAAGCCTCACTTACCATCGCCGCGTGGACTACGTTGGCCGTACCTGCGTCTGTTGTGTGCCACACCAGTCACACAGACACTGAAATTTTAAACGCTACAAAATGCGAGCTTGTATAGAGGATCACATGTGCTCTGTAAGTGGATAGTGTTCTATGTGAAAGAGACTATCATTGCTCTGTAAAGGTATCTTTCCACATGCTTATCACCCTGGTTTGCCTTCCCCATGCAGCTGCACATTTCTCAGAAGTCCCTATGCCATCACGAGGGGTGCTGTGATACGGCGGAGGAAGAAGAAGACGCGAGATGAATGTTCACAGAAATTATTGAAGTAACACGCAATGAGAGGGATAAACAGAATGATTGGAAGGATGTGGTAGCAAAGTACAGGAAAGATGCCAGTGAACGATCTGAAGAGGCTAGGCAGGGAAGACCAGCGTTGGAGAGAAGAAACGCTGGATCTGCTGCGTTCTCAAACTGACATCCTCCAACGCATGTGGAGCTTCAGGAAGAGCAGCACAGTAGCAGAGTGCCACTGCAGCCCCTGTATACCTCCCTGCAAGCCCACGTCCCATATCTCCCTCACCCAGACGTGTAAGAACGCGTGGTGGAAGGCTTTCTGCACCCGCCTACTCCTCCACACCCCTGCAGAGTTCAAGGAAAAGGCTGTAATTACGCTACAATGTGCCTTAGTAGCCTTTCCCTTCCCCCTCCTTCCAAAGCACAGCAGTCAGGGACACCTTCCTAATTCTCTGCCTTTTTTATAGTTCCTTTGTAATACAGAATACATCGAAAGGGGGAGGGTGGTGCTTACAGGGAAATCTAGTAAGGAAAACTCATGATTTTTAACAGATGCATAATTACTTTTAATGAATAAATAAATGATTTTTAAACGATACAGAATTTATTTCCTTCGCCAACCTGTAATGAAAAGGGGAGGGTGGGTTGCTTACACTGAATAAGTCCATCAAGTGCGGAGGGTCATCAAGGGGAAGCAAACAGTCACACCGTACCCTGGGCCGTGCTGAAACTTGTTTTCAAGGCTTCTCTGATGCGCCAGCGCCTCCAGGTGTGCTCTTTAATCGCCCCTGGTCTCTGGCCGCTCGTACTCAGCGGCCAGTGATTGCCTCAGCCTCCCACCCAGCCATAAATGTCTCCCCCTTAGTCTCACAAAGATTGTGGAACACACAGCACAGCAAAGCAATAGCAAGCGGGACATTGGTTTGGCTGAGGTCTGAGCGAGTAAGTAATGATCGCCAGCGACCCTTTAAACGGCCAAATGCACATTCTACCACCATCCGGCACTTGCTCAGCCTGTAGCTGAACAGCCCTGACCACTGTCCAGGCTGCCAGTGTATGGCTTCATGAGCCATGGCATCAAGGGGTAGGCTGGTCCCCCAGGATAACTATAGGCATTTGAACATTCCCAACAGTTATTTTCTGGTCTGGGAAGTATTCCCTTGCTGCAGCCGTTTAACAGACTAGTGCTCCTGAAGACGCGAGCGTCAATGAACCCTTCCTGGCCATCCACGTGGATGTGAGTGAAACGTCCCTTGTGGTCCACCAGTGCTTGCAGCACCATTGAAAAGTACCCCTTGCGTTCAGTACTGGGTGCCCTGGTGTTCTGGGGCCAAGATAGGGATATGGGTTCCATCTATGGCCCCACCTCAGTTCGGAAAACCCATTGCAGCAAAGCCATCCACTATCACCTGCACGTTTCCAGAGTCACAACTTTCGTAGCAGCAGCTTAACGATTGCTTTGGCTACTTGCATCACTGCACCCCACAGTAGATTTGCCCACTCCAAATTGATTCCCGACTGACCGGTAGCTGTCTGGCGTTGCAAGCTCCAGAGGGCTATTGCCACTCGCTTCTCCACTGTGAGGCTGCTCTCATGTTTGTATTACGGCGTTCAGGGCAGGGGAAAGCATGTTACAAAGTTCTAAGAAAGTGCTCTTACGCATGCGAAAGTTTCGCAGCCACTGCGATCGTCCACACCGTCAAAACAATGCGGTCCCACCAGTCTGTGCTTGTTTCCCGTGCCCAAATTCGGCGTTCAATGGGTAGTAGATGCCCCCGTTATAGCAGTAGCTCCAAAACGCTGGGGCCAGCGGTTATGGAGAATTCTGCCTCCATCTCGTCATCGGCTGTCCTCGCCGCTCAGCAATAGCTGCCTCCTCCTCTCCTCCTGCCTTTGCAGTTCATTGTTCAGTATAGTCAGCACGAGAGTACGCGAGGTGTTGACAACGTCAGGATACGTTTGTGATCTCAGGGTCCATGATTGCTGTGCTATGGCGTTTGCTCAATGCACTCCCGCGAAAAGGCGCCAAAGGGTTGTCTGCTGCCCTCACAAAGGGAGGGGTGAGGCTGTACCAGCACCACCCGGGGCAATGTTTTCTGGCCCATCAGGCACTGTGCTCTCAACACGGAATGGAACTATGGGATAGCTGAGGAACAGCTACCCACAGTGCACCGCTCCTGAAATCGATGGTAGCCTTGGACCATGGACACAAGCAATCGATTTTGTGATCGCATTGTGGACGCGCAAAACCGATTTTATAACATCGGTTTCGTAATATCGGTTTAAACTACTTCGAAATAATCGTGCAGTGTAGACGTAGCCTCAGTCAGTCTCCTTTTCTTACAGGTCCTCCCTACCGGCCTTACTTTCACCTCTGCGAACCAGCATGAACTCACTCCAGCTCACCACTGCCTGCACCCCTGTGCACCCTAACCGGGGCCATCCTTAGGCATAGGCAACATAGGCATGCCTAGGGCACTGAAAATTTGGGGCACCACTGGGTCTTAGTGTCCACCCTCCCATCTTTTCTATCCTTGTTCTGACCCTTCCTGCAGGCTCCCTCAGCTGGCTGCTGCAGCCTGGTGAGTCTTCCTCAGCAGGGGATCTAGTAGTTAAAAGTGAAAAAGTCTCCAGCCTGCCAGACCTATTAGCACAACACTGAAACTGTTAAAGAACCATTCAGGGGGTAATGAAGCCATTTAACAGGCCTTTGCCAAACCCCCAGGCAGTTTCTGTCAGTTTCTGAATTTACTGAGAAAAACAGTGTGCATGACTGTAATATTTACCCAGAACATGTCAGTCTACAGGATTTTAGTTTAAAATTTGCTTTAAAAATATTTCGTTAGTGAGTTGGTGAAGATTATAAAATCACATTTCTAAAAAATGCTTGCATAGAGTTTTAGATGCACAATCATCTTTAGCTTTAAATGCGTGGATCTTCAGACATATTTTATGATTCTAAAAAACAATATCAGGGTTGGAAGGGACCTCAGGAGGTCATCTAGTCCAACCCCCTGCCCAAAGCAGGCCCAGTCCCCAGACAGATTTTTGCCCCCATCCCTAAGTGGCCTCCTCAAGGATTGAACTCACAACCCAATGCTCAAACCACTGAGCTATGCCCCCAAAACTTAAATTAACTATCTTAAAAGATCACCCTTATCTAAAACACACATTTTAATTACTATAGTAAAAAAAAACTTGCTTCCAAAGTCTTCCTGTCCATCCCTTTCTCCCTTCACCCCCTCGCCTTCCCACACCCCATTGAAGAGAGCCCTTAAAGGGACAACATCCCTTTGCTTCCAGATAGCTGGACAAAGAGTTTCCCTTTCTTTACTTCTGACTATCTGATAAACTAGTTTTAAGAGAACCCTCTAGCAAAATCAGTACCTTAGAAAAATATAAAATCCTTTGTTATGCCTAAAATCTTTGGAAACATATTTTTTAAAGTTGGTGAAATTTCATAAACATGTCTATTGTTATGGAGATTATACAAAGTAAACTAGTGTTTCCTTTTTCTAAAAGCAACGAACATTATTATATACATACTAAACCTCTGTGACTGATTAATTTAAAATAATGTCTGTTTCAGTGAGTTAATCTGTAGTAATCTAGAATGATTACTTTCTAAAGTCTTAAGAGTACATTTAAAATATAAAATCAGTTTAGAAATACTGATTAAGAAAATGTAAAATAGAGAAGAGCTGCATCATGTATTCCATAATATTTAATGTTGTATTGAGCAAGACAGCTGACTCTTACTGTAAAGTTTTTGCAAATAAATAAACTTTAGGGCATAACAAAGAACATGTGACTGACATTTTTTATTCCCAAATTAGAAGTGCTTTTAATTAGGTAACTTCTTCATGTTCATTCCGCGTGAGGGAGAGGTTACAGGGGTCTCTGAGGGGAACTGTGACTCTCCACCACTGTGAGGTGGGCCAGGTGTCTCGTTATGCTTTCTGCCTTGTCCCTCTGCCCACCCCCTTGCCCTCGCCAGGCTGTAAGCTCAGGCTGCCGTTGGGCATAGGGGCACCAATTTAATAATGCTGTATAGGGCCCCATAAATCCTAAGGACGGCTCTGACCCCAACCTCCTTCCCTGAGCCCCCTGTCGCACTCTGCACCCCAATCCCTGCCCTGAGCCCTCTCCTGCACTCCAACTGCCTTCCCTGAGTCCCCTCATACACCCACACCCCTCTGCCCCAATCCCTTGCCCTGAGCCCCTTCCTGCACACCGCACCCTCTCCCACACCCCACACTCCCTCCTGCACCCCAACTCCCTGCCCTGCATACAATTTCCCCACCCTGATGTGGCCCTTGGCCCAAAAAGTTTGCCCACCCCTGGCATATGTGGTGATTAAATATTTTAGTTGCACAGGGACACTGAAGAAGATTATATTCACCCTAGGATTTCTGAGAAACTAGGTGCCTGATTCTCATTTATACAAAGGCTCTGAAAATTACGCCCAAAGATTTTATGGTTATATTTTGAACATCCATGCAACAGCAAAGTATCAGTAAGGTAATAATTATAAGGCTTCCTTTGCCTAAGAAATAAAGGCTAGCTAATGTTTTATTTTAAAACTAAGGCACAACGGGCCAAATTTATCACCAACATGAAGCAAAGGAAGTTGCTTACATTACTCCAGGGACAAAACTAATCCCACACATTTACTTGCTTTTTAGACTGTCCACTGCCTTTGGTGATCATGCTGTATTTGTCTAGTCACTCCACATTACTTTTCATCATCCTTGTGTAAACATGCATCTCCTTGTTTAAAGTCAAGAAATTACAGATATTCAAAAAATGATTGAAAGACATTAATGAATGCATGAACTGGTTAATGGTTACACAAGTAGAATACTGAGTGACAAGACCCATTCTTCAAGCATTCGTCAGGACAGACTATGATTTCACATGCTTCTAAAACTCTAAATCAGTAAACACAATATTGCAGGGGTAAAAGTAGCACAGATCAAATGTTTCATGAAACTGAGGGAGATTTAAGAAAGTTAGGAAGGTTTAAGTGCTAGGTCAGGCTAACAAAGAGGGAAAACTCTAAGGAAGTTGCTGGAATTTCAGCAAACTGAAAGTATTCCCAAATATAAGTTTTAGGGAAAACATTAAGACACCAGTGAATTCATGGTGGCTTCAACTTGCTAAGTACACCCTTCAGCTTCAGGCCTCAGTTCAAACATGCATCAAGCCAGGGATTATGGAGACATTTTCCTCGCTAATCGATACACAAAATAGGGAAACTCTTCTTACTTCTCAGTGAAGATTTAATGTGAGATCTCTTTACTTTACTTACTAATTACTAAGGCCTTATCAACTTCACAGAATATCTGAAGAAGTGGGTTTTTTAGCCATGAAAGCTTATGCCCAAATAAATCTGTTAGTCTTTAAGGTACCATGGGACTCCTCGTTGTTTTTGAGGATACAGACTAATATGGCTACCCCTCTGATACTTTACAAGATATATTACTCTACATTATAAAGTTTCAAAAAATTACATCTGCAGTATCCAAAAAGAGATGAGATAAAATAGATTTTTTTTTATTAAAACAAAGATTTTTGTTTGCTTGCCCTATAATTCACAAGATTCAGTAATACGGTGGATTTCCCAGTAATTCATGAGAATTAGTGAAGTTCTAATGTAACTGAATCCTCTACATGACATGGCAGCACACGACATTATTTTGTATCTTTATCCATTCATTCCCCATAAGTCTCCCCACACTATCATTATTTAAATTTTCAACTCTTCCAAGCAGGGACTGTGTCTTTATGCTCCTAGACGTGCTTAGTGTGCTTCTGGGTGCTAGATATTTTTAAGAATAAGAATGCACAGAATACACTTTAAATGATTAGCAGAAGTTTTTTTGAGTCTCAATGTAGTGCTGGCGGCATAAACTACGCAAGTCCTATACTTATCCACACAACAGGCAGTATACAGGCATTGCAAGCTTCCTCATACTGCCCCACCAGTGTGCCACAGTACTGTCTTGGACGGTACACTTTTCAAAGTCAGAAGATACCATGCCCTTTCAGTGTCTGGCCTCTGCCACGTCTGCCAGCAAGCGTACCAAGCAGTGCAAAAGTGAGTTAGTGTCAGCTGAGACGTCTTTTGTGACATGGCCACCTTCCACTGACAGTTGGACTGAAATCAGCTGTCACCCACACAACCAAAAAGCCATCAGAGAGCAATGGCTTTTGGCTTTCACCGGCCAGAGATGGATTCAGACTGGAAACACAGAGGTGAAATGTTCTATGTCCTATTATCAGTGGTCTGGGAGACAGTCAAATATTTAGTGACTTTCTAGATTACCCTCATGGTTAATTTCAGGTGCTAAACTCTCCAAAAACTGGCCAACAATGACAGCACTGTGAAGGCAGCGAGTTGCTTCGTAGTTTCCATGAATAAATGTCCCAAAGCTGCATCTGAAGGCCCTGAGACAGACGTCACTTGAAGGATTAGTTGACCTCCTGTGGACCCTTTAAGAAAGGGTTTAGAGGAATTACAGTGTGGGAGAAATCCCCTCATGTACAAATGAAAATCTGTAGTTGACTACTCAGGTAAGCACTCAATACAGGGCTGATGAACGGAAAACTTTGAAAAAGATCCTTTAAAATTTCAGTATGCTTCCAAGCAGATGAAACTTCAGCTCTGTTCAAAAACTCATAACCCAGTTTCAGCTATAATTCTTAGCCTGCCTTTACACATCTGGACATGGGTGGCGAGTTCTATGGGCCCCTGGTGCCTGGACACCATGAATATTCCTGGTGCGCAGGCACCACGGGCCCGGCTCAAGCACTGTCTGATGCCAGGTCACTCCCTCGGCCCCCCTTTCTACCCCCGAACGCCCCTCCCCGACCTGTGCATCCGCTGGGCTATTTAAAACAGCCCAGGGCCCCCAGTCACCACCGGCAGCGCAGCAGAGCTGAGCAGCTTCCTGCCTGCTCACTCCACATGGCTACCGGTCCCTCCCTGCAGCCTCTGGGCAGGGTGGGTCTGTGTCCCACCCCAAAAGTGCCCCTGCGGACAATGGGAAGCTGCGAGGGCAGAGCCTGGGGGTAGCAGCACATGGAGACCCCTGGCCCCCCTGCCTAGGAGCCCCACTGCACTTCCCCACTCCCTCTCAGAGCCTGCACCCACACCGCTTTCCCACACACCACCTCCCGCCCTTGAACCCCCTCCCAGAGCCTGCAGCCCTTCCCGCTGCACCCCCTCCTGTCCCCAAACTCCCTCTCAAAGCCTGCAGCCCTGCCCTCCGCACCTCCTCCTATCCCCCTACTCCCTCCCACAGCCTGCACCCCCACACCTTTTCCATACCCCCCTTCCAGCCCCCAAAATCCCTCCCAGAGCCTGCACACCTCGCTCCACACCCCCTCCCACCCCAAACTCCCTCCCAGAGCCTGCACCCCCTGCCCCAGCCTGCACACAGATAGCACCCAAACTCAATTCCAGAGCCTGCATCCCTTCCCTCCGCACCCCCTCATGCACACCCAACCCCTGCCCTAGCCTGGAGCCTGCATCCAGCACCCAAACTCCACGCCAGAGACGACACCTCCCACCCCCTTCCCACAAATCCTCTCCTGCCCCCAAACTCCCTCCCAGAGCCTGCACCCAAACTCTCTCCCAGAGCCTGCACCACTCACCCCCTGCTGCAGCTCGGAGCCTGCACCCATCACCCAAACTCCCTCCCAGAACTTTAGGCAGGTGGGTGGCGGAGTTTGGAGGGGCAGGTTCTGGGCACCACCAAAATTTCTACAAACCTGCCATCCCTACACGTGGATGCCTCACTGCAGGGCCGGCTTTAGGAAGTCTGGGGCCCAATTTGAACAGTTTTGACGGGGCCCCAGCAGGGATGACTATTAAATATTATATAAACACATGGGGCTTGTGCTCTGAGTCTTCGGTGGCATTTCAGGTCTTCGGCGGCACTGAAGGACACGCCGCCGAAGTGCTGAAGACCCAGAGCAAGCAAAGGACCCACCGCCAAAGTGCCGCTGAAGACCCAGAGCGCTGCCAGGTGAGTAAAAATTAAAAAGGTGCCTCTAGCCAGGGAAGAGATTCTCACTGGCACGGGGCCCCCTGAGGCGCGGGGACCGATTCGGGGGTATTGGTGGAATTGGCCTAAAGCCGGCCCTGCCTCACTGTTGCAAACCAGCATTCATAACTATAACATTAAAAGCAACAAATTGCAGTGGGGGGAAAAAAAGGTCCAAATGGTACAGATCAATTCTGAAGAAGTGTGGAGAAGAGATTTTATCCCCATGAAAATATAGATGACACTATATGGAACTAAGAATGTCCAACCCTATAGCTCAGTCTTCTTATTTTTATAGTATCATATTTATAGTATCATATCCTTTGTACCCTGTGCCTATTCTCTGCCTACTTAGACACGGAACAGGTCATTTCTGACCTCACAGCACATGGTTGATGCTATGTAAGTAAGATTTTCTAAATGTTGAAGACAATGCTAAAAAGTTAACAACTGATAGGAAAAAAAAACATTCTAGAACTGGCTGACTGTTGGATGTTTGGCAACTGATGGCTTGATGTAAAGAACATAATTGCCACACTGGGTCAAACCAATGTTCTTTCTAGCCCAATATCCTGTCTTCTGACAGTGGCCAGTGCCAGATGCTTCAGAACATGGCAATATTGAGTTATCCATCCCCTGTTGTCCAGTTCCAGCTTCTGGAAGTCAGAGGTTTAGTGACACTTGGAGCATAGGGGGTGCATCCCTGACTATCTGAGCTAACAGCTAATGATAGACCTAGCATCTATGAACGTATCTAATTTTTTCCTAACCCAGTTATACTACTGACCTTCACAACATCATATAAAGACTTGCCTAACTTGTGATCTCAGATAAGGCAACTTCCTGGACTAACCTTACTGAATTACATTTAAGTATCTTAGGAGTTCATTCTTTGCTCCTGCTACAACTCTTGTTGAAGTTGGGAGAGTGATCTCTGCTAAGCTTATTAGCATGAAAGTAGGTTCTTTCATTGTTTTAATATGTTTTCACTGTAGTGTTTTTACTTTAAGAATAAATTTGCTTGCTTAGAAAGAGCTGTGTGGTAACATAACTGTGGGCAATTACTGCCTCTGAGAAGATGGCAAAGCAGGCCTCCTGAGGAAGTCTGACTTGCTGAGGAATTCACAGTGTAGGCAGGGAACTGTGTAGCCTGGAAAAATCCTGGTCAGGAGGGGGAGAGAGGTGATGGCTGGTGATGCTGGAAGCCTGGGAGTGGGTGCTTTTCCTGAAGCAGAAAGGGGGAATATGGGTGCAGTTGCCCTGAACTATGACAGATGTTAAAAACGAGGAGCAGGAAAATAAGTAGAAGCACTGTTTAAGACTTTGCACTGCAATATAATGGACTCAGACAACAGAAAATTTGTACTTTATTCTCATCCTTTCAATAATTGTTATGTTTAATTATGATTTAAGTTTCACTTTGCACATCCAGGGCAGGGATTTGCACATATCTAAAGTGGCTAGCACATTATTAAGTGTTATATAAAGAAATACTTGCTTCATTACATTAGTCCTATTGGATGATTACTTCCCTACACACAAACAAAACCAAAAAGTCTGCAAAAGAAACTGATGCCAAAAGAGATATGCCCTTATTCTTGAAAAGTAAAACACTTTTGGACAGAATCATATTAATATCTTGGTACAATATTTAACCCAAATGGTACAGTGGCCCTGTAGTGAGGCAGTGTGGCGCCCCACCACCCCAGAGGGAGAAGAGCACATCCGGAAGCCGAAGTAGGCGGAGCTAGGGAGCTCTGAACCCGCCCTCAGAAGGTCAGGCGGCGACCTGGAACTATAAAGGCCGGCTCTCAGAGCTCAGTAGGAGGTGGCTGTGTGACTCCTCTGGTGGCATTTCTATTGTAACAAAGAAGAGCTGCAGCACACAAGCACCATGTGTACAGCTATTTGAGCCTCCTGTATGCCAACAATACTAAGTATTTGTTAAGTTCTGCAGATACATACTGGCATTAGTCAGCCTGTGGTAACAATCAGTACACTATGCATTAAAGCTGAGAATACTGCACACAGAAGAAAGGCATGTTGTCCTTATTCACCAAGGATCACCATAAGCCTCTAGTATGCAGTGTCCTGGATGCCTTACCTCACAGGTTTTAAGTCACTACTTTTAGACTTCAGGTTTGTTAGACACTTCTTTCAGAGAAACTCCAGTCTGACTCAAGAGTAGATCAGTATCCCAGAGAAAATTTTCCTCCTTTGCTGCAAGAGCTCTTCAAAAGCAGGTAACCTGAACTGACCACACTGACTCAAATGCTTATATATTCCTCTCCTCACCACACCACAAAATAGCACCATTAGATATCCTTAAAACACCAATTATCTGAGTGGGGATAGCCATTATCCTTCCCTGGCATTTGTACTAGCTATGAAAAAGGAATGTTAATGTTATCTTGTTATGTTTTCAGCTCTGTCTCACTCCACATATCAATGAATCAGGTTTACCAGAAGGAATCAGTCATCTCTCATCTTCCGCAGAAGTGTTCTGGGGCCCCCCGCACCCGACACCCCATTCGCCACAAAATCTTTTTCAACAAGCTTAGGAAGGTTTGTTATTAATTTATATATAGTGCCCAGGTGGACTTCATTTAATAGAGAACGTATTGCAGAATCCCTGTGTCAAAAGTTTCACAATCTAATTCATACAGATACAATACGTGGTCCAACAGATCAAGTGACGGAAAAGCACAGATGGTCATTGAAGAAAGCAATATATAATAGGAAGACATTACAAAAAGTGTTCTCATAGACACACAGGAAATTGGGAGATGGGTGCCCCACTATGTGTAAATCCCAAGGACATTCCTAGCCAATCCTGAAGTGGATCTGTTGGTCCAAGTACAATTTGATATGTAAATATTTGTTTGCCTGCGATAAACAAGTCCCTATCGTTAAGATAATAACTTTATTGTTATACCTTCAAGAACCGCCTCACATCTCTTACTATAATGCAGCACTCAATCATGGATCTTGATATGGGAGCAGCTCAGCCTTAAGAAACAAATAGTCTATCAAACACCTGATAGGCAGCTCGAGGATTTAACTGAAGCTAAAAAGCTAGCTGAAAGAGTTCAGAGAAGTGACATTTCTTAGCATGAGACTATTAAACAGTAAGTGGCTTGCATCTGCATCTACATTTTAAACAGTAATCAATGGGAAAGGAGACTTCCAGAATCTGATTCTCAAAAAGCTCCCTCAAACCAGATTGTTTTGGAGAGCATTATTTATTTGAAGAATATCAACATATAAACCTGCTCTAAACTAACTGGGAAGCTGTGCCCCCAAAAAAGAAACAATGCAGCAGCACGTGCATTTAGAGACGTCAAGAACAATAAAAGAATCAGAACCGTTTGAATATATGTGATATTGGAGTGATTTAATAGCAACATATAACTTGGTTGGGGAATGTGGGATTTATACAATGAGATTTATATATGAGAACATACCTCCCTCCCAAAATATTTGTGAATTTGACTCCCTAAAAATAAGTCAGCGCATATATTTCTAGAACAAATAATGAAAAATTAAATGTGTTCAGAGACAAGAATACCCCAATATCCTACTGTAAATGAAAAAATCGGTAAGATATCGCAACAGGAAACAGAACGAAGAAACAAAGAAGGATCATCACCTTTTCACTAAGAGCAAATGCCATAGGAAAGGTACTTTACACTCCCAAGACAGTCTGCCTAACCCACTAAGTTGTAAAAATCTGTGGTGATGTCAAATTCCTATTTGGCAAGTAACCGAACTAGTTGTGAAGAACAGCAAAGGAAATCTATGGTGTCCTACTCAATGTCAGATTGGGTACCAAGTGTCCAGTTAGAGATAATATTTGAATTAGATGTTGTGATGTTGCACTCTATATGATTTTATGAAAGTATGCTGATAAGTATGAACGTAACGTAACTAAAATATGCATCATGGAAAAGGTCTCTTGTAAGGTATCCTTACAAAGCTTATAATCTACTGAGTGTGGTCATTCCTATTTGTATAAATGTATCACTCTTGTATCTGAAACTAGAAATATGAAATATAACTCTGAGGGCCTATCGTAATTATGCAAAGTGTGAGCCATTAACGGTGGTTTGGAATCTTCATGGCTCCCATCAACCAGGACAATTGACTGTAAATGGCTCTGTTTTACTTGTAAGTCTTCCTGTACATGTGTGTGCTGACAAGTGGGTAATGAAGTCTTACAGTGACATGTGATCATGTCACCTGAACTGGAATCCATCTTTAACCTGGTGCTTTTCCATTGAGAAGGAGGGGTGGGAAACCAGAGGAACAAAGGATCCCCGCATTATGCAAAAGATATACAAGTGGGTGCACCAGAACAAAGGGACAGACATCATGAGAAATCCCCTAGCTACCACCTGAGCTGGAACAAGGGCTGTACCAGGGGAAAGGACTGTACCCAGACTAGGAAGGCATCCAGTCTGCGAAATAAACTTATTGAAAACATTTCTGAGGGTGAGACTTTATCTGTATTCAGTTTTATTATGTATTAGGCTTAGATTTGCATGTTTAATTTTACGTTACTTGATAATTCACTTTGTTCTGTCCCTAACTACTTAGAACCACTTAAATCCTACTTTCTGTATTTAACAAAATCACTTTTTACTTATTAATTTACCAAGAGTATGTATTAATTCCTGGGGGGAGCAAACAGCCCTGCATTTCTCTCTTTCAGTGCTCTAGAGGGTGACCAGTTTATGAGTTTACCCTGTATAAGCTTTATACAGGGTAAAATGGATTTATTTGGGGTTTTGACCCCATTGGGAGTTGGGCATCTGAGTGTTAAAGATGGGAACATGACTTAAGTGGTTTTCAGTTAAGTCTGCAGCTTTGGGACATGTGGTTCAGACTCTGGGTCTGTGTTGGAGCAGACTGGCATGTCTGGCTCAACAAGACAGGGTGCTGGAGTCCCAAGCTGACAGGGAAAGCAGGAGCAGAAGTAGTCTTGGCACATCAGTTGACAGTTCCCAGGGGGGATGCTGGGCTCCAACTTGTCACAGATGTATTCAGCATTTAGAAACAGCAGTCAGTATATCTCCCTAACAAGATTTGACTTCAGCACAATCAGCGGAAACAGTATTAATTTCTAAGAACCCTTCTTAAAGGTGTGTCACTGCCCACTATATGCAGTGCTTTGTAGAGCACAACAGAAAGCAAGCCGAAAGGCTCGTTTTTTATTTTTGTAGCTGTTTTAGGGGAAGTTGCCAAATGCAATCATCCAAATATCTATAAAGACAGGAAGACATCTGCCTTGTTCAGAGTCAAGATTAGGCTGCACAGTATCTAATTATGAAAGGCAGTGCAGCCTTCCTGGACAGAAACTTTAAACAGGTCTACTCAATGAGACCTCTAATATGTGCTGACTTTCAAAGCTAGAATACTTCAAAAACTTTTTATGATGCTGTTTTTATTCCCCATATGTAACAAAATGTCTCTCAATATTTGATGCTCAAAAGCATCCACCAAGCTGGCAAGCAACAAAATGTTTGCAACACAAAAGTTCTAATGTAAAACAAAATGAACATATAACTTCAGAAATATAGCAAACATTTATTGCAAAATGCTGTTCAGTTTATGTTTCCTTAGAAGAGTACTACATATTCGGCAGATATGAATAAAAGTTGAATAAGCATTTCCAATTATACCAGACTAACAGTTATTTAATACAAAAATTTCATTTTTCTTCAGCACCAGAAGCCTAAATTTCAATTTGCTGGAAGATTAATATTTTCTATCCCTAACTCTCTCTCACACACAAACCCCTTTGTTATAGCAGTTCTACTCAGTGAAATTAATGTATCTGAATAGCTGTGTATAGAACAATGGAGGATGGACGAAAGAGGTGATGAGATAGACTGAACTTGCTGGAGGTAACTGATAAACATTACTGTGAAGCAATTCTAGATAAAAGGAGATTGGTCTACTCTTCTGTTCACATCATAACCACTGTCCCATTGGTCTCTCTATTGACCTCTAAGAGCTACACCTTAAACAAGAACAACGCAAAACATATAGACTTTCACTGGTAATATGATTTTAGTATGAGCTACGGAAGGACTTTTTTGGGCATCAGTCACACACACACACACACAAAAAAAAAAAAAAGAGGTGGACAACACTCTGATAAGAAAGCGTTAGAACACGTGGAGCCAGAGAAAATATACGTACAAGACCTAGACAAAACACATGAAGAAAGAGCAGTGCAATAGAAAGTGGAGACATTATCTTTTAGAGGGGACCAATTGCCTAGAAGGTCAAAACAGAAGTGCTGATACTACAAGAAGAGCTTAGTGGCAAAGTGATAAACAGTAAGAGCTGGCAGATAGGAAGGCACCACAGCAGGAAGTTGATACATAAAAGTAATTCAGTTAGTATTGTAAACTAAATGAAATAATGTTAATTAAACCAGTTATTTAAAGTGTTAGAGGTAAACGTGGTTTGAAAGTATAGTTTGCCTCTTTTATTTAGTCCAAACACAGACTGGGGAGGAGGAAGGGAAGAGATATTGTATATCATCTACTGTTAAGCTATAGTCACAAGCATAATATTACTCCTCAGGGAATTATGCGCCAAAAAATTAAAAATTCTGCGCCAAAAAAATAAAAATTCTGTGCACAATGTTTTAAAATTCTACCAGTTTTATTTGTCAATAAATAAATGTGGATCCAGCATGGCACTGGGGAGCACAGACCACTGGCTGCACTGAGGTGAGAGATCACCCTGAACCCCCCACCTCCCCGGTACAGGGACTCAACAGTGAGGCTGCATCCAACCCTGACAGTGCAAGGGCCGGGTCTCATCCAGAAACACCCCAGGATCCTGACCTTCTGTGCCAGGCGCACCAGGTGTTGGTGGGCAGGTTCAGCCCAGCAGGATCCAAGCATGGAAGGGCTTAGTGTGGAGGGAGAGGTTTCTCTGTGGGGCAATCTGGATGCAGGCAACTCAATGGGAGATCTGGATGTACAGGGACTCATTGGGGGGTTTTGGGTGCAGGGGCAATGGGACTCTGCAGGGGATCCAGGTGAAGGTGGCTGGGGTTCAGCAGGGGAGGGTCTGGGTGTGGAGAGATGGTATTCAGCGGGGGGGGGGGTTGGGTGCTGCGGTCTCAGTGGGGGAGGTCTGGGTGCTGAGTGGGATTCATGGGGTGGGGAGTCCAGGTGCAGTTGGCTGGAGCTCAATGGGGTAGGGGTCTGGGTGTGAGGGGGCTGATCGGGGGGCCAGATGTCAGAGGATAGTGCTAGTCAGGATGAGGGTTTGATGGGCCTGCTTAATGGGGGAAACCCAGCTGCTGCCGAGGGGACACCACATGCCGGGGTCCTGCTTCCCCCCATGATTCGCCTATCCCCCTTTTCTTACCCATCTCATCCCCCTCCCTTCACTCCCACTTCCCTTCCCCCATTCTCCTCCCCTACCTTCCCCACTGCCTCTTCCTCCTGTCCCCTTACTTCATTTCTCCCAACCCCCCTTACCCAGCCCCACAGCCAGCACTCACTGTTGCACAGAAAACAGGAAAGCTCCCAGCACACAAAAGGGGATCACAACTGGCACTAGAACACAGGAGGTGGCATTCAGTTGCAAAACCAGTGGAGCAGAGATGTGGCTCGCATCTGTTTCAGGGGGGGAATCGCCCCCCTCAAAAAAACAGCACACATGGTCATGTCCCATCCCCCACAGAGCTTCCATTTGCTTCCCTGCTGTTTTCTGAAGGGAAGCACAGGAAGCAGGAGAACGGGCGTTTTCCTGCAGAATTCCCATTAGTAGCATAAGCTAAACAGGAAGATTGTTACTCAACCTCTTCCACCGTTAAAGAAAACTGCTTGACTCACCTCTAACTGACAGAAGTTGTAGACCAACAGCAGAAAAGCCAACACTGTCAGGATCATGCAGAAAACCTGTAGTCTACAGAAACTGGGCCACATTGTCCACTCATGTCTTTCTCAACCATGTTAGATACTGTCATGATTTCCATATCCCACAGGCACCAATGTCATCGTGTTTCAGTATTACATAGGAGATTCAGTTGACTTCTGCTTCATTAGTCTCTTCCTGTGAATGCATTTACAAGAATTTTAATAAGTCCCTAGATGTATTCAAGAGAGTTGGGTTTAACATTGAATTAGGAATGCCTAAACCAGGGGTCCGCAACCTGTCAGAAGTGGTGTGCCGAGTCTTCATTTATTCACTCCAATTTAAGATTTCCCGTGTCAGTAATACATTTTAACGTTTTTAGAAGGTCTCTTTCTATAAGTCTATAATATATAACTAAACTATTGTATGTAAAGTAAATAAGGTTTTTTAAATGTTTAAGAAGCTTCATTTAAAATTAAATTAAAATGCAGAACCACCCGGACCGGTGGCCAGGACCCAGGTAGTGTGAGTGTCACTGAAAATTAGCTTGCATGTCACCTTTGGCACACGTGCCATAGGTTGCCTACCCCTGGCCTCAAATGTTGAGCCAAGGAGAATGGGAAAAATAGACTAGATAATATATTTTTATGGCACTATTATTTTACCCTAGACAGTACTCACAGTTATGTCACTACGTTACTTCCTTCAGTGTTTAGACACCATCTTACCGTAAAATCAGATTTGGCCACCTATACTTAATATCATTACCCATGGAAGAGAATTGCATGATCTCTTGCCTGTAACTTTAAGTCAAATTACAGCACCTGCTCTCTGCACTCTTGACATGCTTTCAGTGCAGTAGCAGAAAGCAATTTAAATAGACATGAGCAAACAAGGCTCCAAGCTACATCCCAGTTTGCTTACAAGTAAATACTGTGCAACATTCCTGAAGGATGCTTTCTATATATTTTCTAAACAAAACAAAGAGACACTTGATTGCTTTGATCCTGAAATATTTTTTAAAAATATAAAGGTATAATACATATATATGTATAATTTAAATGGTATATATAGCAGACACATGCAAATGATAGTCATACAATAAATTGATAAGGGATTTATGATTCAATATGTTTTTCATGCACCTTTGTATTCTTCCATCCCAACCACCTGAGAAATTTCAAAGGACTGCTTTAAAAAAAAAAAAAGTCTCTTCGAGAAATGTCGCCCCAACAAATTCCTACTAGATCCCTCCCCCCACCCAAAGTTGTCACCATTTGAGCCCCAGTACAGTTAACGTTCAACCCTGGGCCAATGATGGCTTTTGTATACATAAATACATGTGTAAGGTCCCATACCTTTCTCTATTGCAGGGATAGAAACAAATGCATTATTATACCACGGAAAAGAGGATATTTCCAACATTCTGATAGATGAAAAGGTACCACTTCCAGTCACTGAAGGGACCAAGTTTTGGTTGCAGCCTTTTGCAATGAGCTTTTATTCAGCGAAGTATGACAGCTTTCACAAATTTGACTCAGCTAGTGTCTAATCCCATTTTATATGGACAAGGTCCATATGTGCTGTGGGTGTGAATTGGAAGAAGCAGCCACTGCTGCTACCCATTTAATTAGGGCTTCAAGATTTATCTTCTGTTCTATCCCACTCATCGTTCCCAGAGCAAGCATACACATTCGTTGCTATAAAGATACACAGACAAATTTGCATACATCTTGTGTGCTGGCAGGTTTCCTCATTTGCACACAGATTAAAACCCTGCAAGAGTCTGCAAGTAAATCTCAACATCTGCAGTAGCTGGAAGCACCTTGCAAGGGAAACTGGGATGAAACTGACAGGCACCCAAGCGCACCTGCTAAAACGCATAGGTTTATAAATGGCAAGTCTGAGCTGAGCTCCAGAAGTGGCACAGACCCAGAAAGACCCTCGACATACAGTCTCCAAGCCTACAAACCCCACTCACTCCAGCACCCTTCTACTCTCCTGGTACCTCATCATGCACCCTACCAGCTCACCGTCACCCCGCACACCTCTCCTATCCCACCCTCTCAGTACAGCTCTAGTCTCCCCAATACCAGCTAGTCTCCCCCCGTGACAGCCCGCCAGTCCCAACACCAGGCCCCCTGAACCCCAAGACCTCTACACCTCCGCCCCCCCGCCAGCACGCACGGTGGTAATATGGGGCTTCCTAGAGCCTCCGCCGCAAAGGGAGGCTGCGCTGGACCCCGGCCCCGCTCACTCACCGGCCCCAGATCCCGGGTTCCCAGCCAGCGCCTTCCCCTGCCCGCACCCCACTACCCGCTTCCAGTTCTTGCGCGGCGGAAAAAGCATTGGCTGGGGCCGGGCGGAGGCGGGAACTGGGCGCGACTGATTCTGGGAAGGAGACAGCTGCGGAAAGCGCGTCAGCATCCCCTGAACCCGCCTATTCCCGCCTCCTCCATTACTCTGCACCACACAGCCCCCCTGCACCTTGTGCAGAGCCCGGCGCTCCCCCATTGCACAGCAGCCCCTGGGCCCACCATAGTGAGCTCCCTCGTGCATCGTCCGCCTCCGCTCTCCGCGCCGACAGCTCCTGCGCCTTGCACGGGCCTGGCAATAGCTGTTTTCCACTTGCATCCGCGCGCTGCCGCTGGGCTCGTACTGGCTGCCCCCAGCCGCTGCACGGTCTCCGCGGCATCTTCTCCCCTCCGCGTCGTGCATCTGTCCCCAGCCGCTGGCGTTCTGCACGGGACAGCTCCGTTCCGCTACACTGCATTCCTCATAGCCGCTGGCTTCTAGTCCTGGCTCCATCTGCCCTTCCTTCAAGGTTTCTCCAACAGCCACGAAAAGCGCTTTTCAGGGGCCCTGGAAAGCTGTTTCTGTCACAAGAGCGTAGGCTGGATCAGAGATCAAGCACTGACATCTGCAGCTACATGCAGCCCTGCAGTCCTTTAGAATTTCTTTAAATCTCAATCAGGAATAAAAACAAGCCCATATCTGAACCCTGCAGGTCTGCTTCATGTATTTCTTTCCCATATGTTTCTGTGCTGCGAATTCAACTACAATGAAATACGCAGATGCAACAGAAACTGCATATTCCTCTGACGTTTAGCTAACATAAATCCACACTTGTAGTTCCAAATTTGCAAAGTGACCTAGAGGGAGGGGAGGGGCTGTAACTAAGGCAGGAAGATTTGGTAAATGGGAATTCCTACATTCTAGAATAGAAAATAAATAACACAGATACATAACAGGAGAGGAATTAAACAGCTAAAACCACCCTCTTAAGGCAAAAACAACAGAGAGTCCAGTGGCACCTTAAAAACTCACTTCTTCAGGTTTTTTACCCACGAAAGCTTATGCCCAAATAAATCCGTTAGTCTTTAAGGTGCCACCAGACTCCTTGTTGTTTCTGTGGATACAGAGTAACACGTTACCCCCTGATACTTGACCTCTTAAGGCAAGTATATTTTAACTTTTCTATCTTCCTAGTAGTCTCATTCAATTTCCCCTGCCCCATTTAATAACCAAGCAGGAGCTGAAGTCTCTGGGTCAGATTTTCAAAAGTGCTCAAAGCCAGGGTGTCAGGTTCTCAGCATTCACAATTCAGGCCAGATTCTGCAAAACTGTTCAGCACTCAGTAGCTGGCATTCTGACACTTCAGAACTTGGCCATAAGAATCAATGTGAGGAATTATTTTAAAAGCAGCCATTTATGTAGGTGCCTAAATGGGAGCTAAACTCTTCTGAAAATCTGACTGCAACTGACACGGAACACTTTTTGAAAATGTTACCTTGTGAGAGACTTATAAAACAGAACCCTAGTGTGAGAACATTTAAGAGCCACCACCCTATTGTGCAATCCTCGGTATCCATTTCCTGTTGAAGTGACATTGTTAACCAGCACTTCTTTCTCCCCCCCAAAAAAGATTTTTTATTATCAATTTCCACACATCCAGTTTTTTCCCCCTGTAATAAGCATGTTCAGCTTACTATATGAAACCATACCAGAATAAACTGAGGGAAGCATTAACGTTTGTTTTATTGATACTGCAGCACAACTTTGGAACACATTCTGACTGAAATGGAACGCCCTTAATAAAGTTAAACCATTAAAAAAAAAGAGAGAGAGAGAGAGAGACAATAGAGAATAGAGATTACATTTTGAAAGGAAGAGTTAGCAAGATGTAGCGATACCAGGAGGCTGATGCAGAAAAGAAAGTTCTCACACCAACGAGGAAATGTGGAACAGGGCATAGAACAGGATATACATGTTGATTTAATCTGAAAAGAGGTCTATATTTGTTCTCTATTTTAAGATCTAATTATTATTATATAGCAATGGAGTTGTACATAGAACTTTACACAAAATTAGAGATCTTTATTGTTACGGTTAAACCTTGTTAGATTCTCTTTAGATTTGGTGTTAGAGATTTAGCTAAGAGAGTCTAGGGAAAGATTTGACACGGATTTCACAGCAGATGAGGTGAGGAAGGATAAATCAGGGATAGGGGCTAATGTGATAAGTCATCGATGATTCAACATGGAGAGACACGAAGGATCAATATTAAGCATCTTTCAAGCTGTGCAGCTTTTGTAAGTTGTTTTACCCATTCAGCCTTTGAATACTAGACTGCCACTGTCAGAAGACTAGATACTGAGCTAGATGGACCTCTCGTTTGACCCAGTATGGCCATTCTTATGACTTATTAAAGTCTATTATAACACTAAAGCACAATGCTTGCTATCACTATTACATCTTACTACCCAATGATCATTCCTATAGCATTTATCAATTTATTCTAAACTATCTACAATATTGGATTTATAGGAATGTATTTTTATATGTGTTTTTCCCCAAAAAATGTAATATAAAGAGGCTGTCTTGGTGCCTAGTGAGGACGTAAGGTTAGAGAGCACAAACCTGCAACTATTATTCATGCGACTAGTCACTAGATTGTGAACATGTTAGGACAAGGCCTGTATTTTATGTATTTGTACAGATATGCTGAACAGAGCCTTGATCACAATTAGGGCTTTTTGATGCTACCTCATTACAAATAAATAAGTAATTGGGACAACTCATGTATGTAAGGATGTTAACCTCCCCACCTCACACACATGTACACGCTCCCCTATCTCTCCTTGCATAGATCCTGGCTTTGTGCAGGGCACCCATGGAAGTACAGACTCCCTCTCCCTGAGTGCTTTTTCCATTAACAGAGGCTGATCCATGTAAAGGGGGCATATGATAGCAGGCTAGACTTACTGCTGGTGTCCATTCCAGAGTGCAGTTCTGATTTTTTTTAAGTACTGGTTTTCCTGCCCCTGCCAGCTTGCCCCCACACCTGCTGGTATGACCTTGCAAGCATGGGGCACAGAGTCCTGCTTTGTCATTTTTCTTTACAAAGTGTTATCCTTCGTGCAGCGCGACCTGACACACACCATACTTGTGAGGTCATGGCATGTGAAGGATGCCATGTTGTTTCTATATAAGTGCTGAAATGGCAGTCCATCACATTCAGGCCCCACTTCACCAGGTGAACTTCTCTAATGTGACAACTAGCCTTTGGGTGCATGACAAATCAGCCCTTGGCCCAGATCACCAGTTTGGTTCAGCCCCTTCCAGGATAACAAAGTCCAAAGTGATACGAAGAATCCCACATCTCACAAGAGGAAGAGTCTGCAGCCCACCTCTGGACCCTGATGGGGGGCTCACCCTTAGGCTGGGGCTCTTGGTGTCTCTATCCTTTCCTCACTCCTGAGAGGAAGGGTGGAAAAGACAGCCATTGTTCAAGAGCTCTGAGGAGATGTCTATCCTCCTAAGCTGTCCGCACCCTTTTGATTTACAGGCAAGTCGCACCTTAGGCGCATTTAACATGCGCTAATTCAGCTTTGTGAAAAACAACAATATAAAAACTGCATCTGTCGTGGAGGCGATTCCACCCGCCATTCAACTCAATGAGTGCTTCACTACACGCTGTTTTCGTTTTATGCGCTAACTTCAGAACGGAACCGCCGCATAAGATGAGACTTGCCTGTATCTGGCTCCTTCCTCCACCTGGAGCATGGGGGGGGGGCGGGAGGGGAGGTCATATGGTCTCACAACTGCTCCTTAGCCCCTTCATACACCGCATCACAGGACACTTTACAGAATGCAGATGTGGGAAGTAAGGAATGGAAAGAGAAGGATTTAATCTATTTATTAGAAATAGCACAAAATTTGCTATATTTTATTAACTGAGTCTTCTTGTTCCTTTGTAGAACTGATAAATGAAATTGTTTTTAATTGTTCACTTTATTAATGTAACTTCTGTTCACCATTCACTACACTTGCCTGCATTGTAACTTCTGTTCACTGTTTGCCATATTGTAATTCAAACCCCATTTTAAAACGCTCACTCCATTTTGTAAAAGCTTCCTCCAACCTTCATTTTTGCAAACCCTGCTGTAATCTTATTAGTTAGTTTAGATGTGTGAATGAGGCATGTATGGATGATAAAATCAACCTCCAGCCCCAGCCTGTCCTGATGAGGTGAAGTTCAACTACCAACGGCTGAAGACCTAGACAACAGTGAAACAAAGTAAAAAGCATCCACCCTAAAAAGAAAAGGACAAAAGAACAACAGAAGGAAGATCAAAGCCAGGTTCAAGGCTGAAAGTCACGCCTGCAATTGATGGGTGATCAATCCAAACCCAAAGGCAGCGTGACACAGCAAGACCTATAGACTTTGAATCCAAACTAAAAGCCTGTAAAAAAGAAGGGTGAGATAAGAGACTTTGGGTAACATTCTGCTGCCAACATGGAGCCAGCCACCTGCTGATTAATTTAACAACAGCAGAATGAAGCAACTCCCATGAACTAACATAGGGAAAAATCCCTATAAAGCTGAACTCTGAAGACTGAGGACTTTGAGTCTATGGTTCTGCTGCCAGCCTCCAGGAGCATCAGGTGCACCTGACCCGGACTCGGCTCCACTCTTGTGTACAGAGTACCTGGCCAGTATTCTGTCACAAGCAACTTTAGGCTGGTAACTATAATATCTACACAGAACTTGTATGAATGATTGTGTGAATGGATATATATATATATAAATAATCATAGGAATAAGTAACCAAACAACATTGTTTGCTGTTATCTTTTATTTTATTATGGTATTTACAATAAATGTGACAAATGTCTTGTCCCCTTTAAGATCTTGCTAGTTTTTATTGGTATAACACCTTGGCAGATTCATGGTTTTTCCTTACAGCAACAAAACTGCTATCTATCAATGTTACACACTGAACTCTTGATAATCACAACATTCTGTGTCTCCCAACCACACAAAAGAAGTACTGTCCTTATACTCGAAGTCATTCAGAGCCCTACAGAGCGCACACTCTATTGCAACTAAATCAATGTAGCAAATCTCTAATGTAGATACACCTTCAGATTAGTAACTTATGTAAACTAAGGACCATTAGGGATGTGCACTGTTCCAACTACATAGGAGTACTTACATCTGTGTAGTTACACCAATGTGAGCTTCCCTATAGAGCAGTGGTTCTCAAACTGGGGTTCGTGAACCACTGGGGCAGGGGTGGCCAACCTGTGGCTCCGGAGCCACATGCAGCTCTTCAGAACCTTGTATAAGCACCAACTCCGGGGATGGAGCTACAGGCACCAACTTTCCAATGTGCCACGGGGCGCTCACTGCTCAACCTCTGGCTCTGCCCCCACTCCACTCCTTCCCACCCACTCCCCTGAGCCCGCCCTGCCCTCACTCCTCCCCCAGCCTCCTGCATACCACAAAACAGCTGATCAGGAGGTGCGGGGCTGGAGGAGAGGCACAGATCGACGGGGCTGCCTATGGGGGGGAGCTGATGGCAGGCTGCTGACATATTACCGTGGGTCTTTGGCAATGTACATTGGTAAATTCTGACTCCTCCTCAGGCTCAGGTTGGCCACCCCTGCCCTGGTGATTCACAAAATGTTACAGGGAGTTGTCAGGAAAAAATTCCCTAATGGCAGACAGAGCTGTCCATAGGGACCCCAGGCAGCACGGCACCAGCATCCCGGAGCCTTGGGGACTTCCAAGAGCTAAGCAGATCAAAGCAAGCATATCTATCACACTGAGGATTTACACTTCAAGCCTCATTTTACAAACTAGAAAGGGAAGTGGATATTTTTTGCTGTTTTTAAAATTAAATAGGCTGCTAGTGTTGTTTTTAAATTATTATGAACAAGTTTAAGCTTTGTTGTGGACTGCTTAAGACCCGAATGCTTGTGTAGGAGGAACTCTCTGATTTGGCTTCTTAAATACCTTCATGCTGTTTCACATCTGATATTCCTTGATGAAACACAGGAGCCAGAGGTGCCACTATGGGGGGTGGGTGGGCACGAGGGTCATGTGCCATCCGTGTGTCCCCACACAGGTCCCTCCCCTTTTTTCTGTGCCCCCCCTTTTCTGATAGTGCCCACCAAGCCCCAGGGCCTTTGCCCCTGCTACCCGTTTTTCTACTGGCACCGCTGACAGGAGTCTTGTCTTATAACAGGCTTAATCAAAAGTGATACAAGCTACAAAAGTGAGATAGCAGAAGAGTGTTGGTATGTTCATAATGTAATAAAAATACTGTAATGATAAATAATAATGAATAGTGTGTAATAAGCATGTCATAAAAACAAATTTTATATTGCCAAGATCACTGCTTTTATAATTTATGCTGAGGTAAGGGAGAAAATCCATGGAATATTTTAGTGAAAGGGCTTTGCGGATTGTTAAAGTTTGGGAACCACTGCTATAGAAGAAGGCCTGCGAGAAGGAAATTTGCAATCTAGCTCAGGTTTCTATTGATTTACCAGATATTTAGAAAGCAGAAAAGTGAGACTTTGAAAAAGAAAAATCTACTGCTCTCAGTAAGTTTGAACAGTTGATTGCTATCCACAATGATTATAGCAGCTACTTTCTGCATGCAGTTAGTCATAGAATTGTCTCTCTGAAATAGCCACATCTATGTTTTCCTGCTGTGGCTGAAGATTAATATGTCACACTTTTATAAACATGAAAGTCAAAACATGGACATGACTGATACTGGAACTGAGCAGCTGCAGTATTAAAGCCACATTACTTGTATTAAATATGGCATTCAAACTCACCCCATACACATTCTAAGAACCCAAACGGGGCTCCCAGCCAAGGCTTTAGGAATACCGAAAAAATGAGTATCAGGATTGACAAAAGGGTCAGGTCTTTGGCTGGTGCAAATTAGCAAAGCTCCGTTGAAGCCCATTATGATTTAAAGAGTTTTGAAGCCAGTGGAACTATGTCTATTTAGACCTGATAAGGATCTGGCCTAATTCCCTTGACTTCCCTCCCGTCCCCCAAAATAATTTGGTTAGGACACTTTCTGCATAATCTTATTTTAAAAATGAAAACTAATTTCCTTACAAATGTTAATGTAAAATTCTCTCACTTTAATCTAAAGATCTAAATGTTTACCACTCAATGCTCTTTATTTTGTGAATCTCAGGAAGAACGGACAATATAAACCAACCAGTGTAACTTTTAGTTTCTAATCCATTTCACCGTCTGGCTCTCATGTGCTAAGAAAAGGGCTGTGATGTCAGGACTGAATCATTTTTCCTACAGGGTCTGCAGACAAAACAAAAACCTCAAATATTTTGAATGACATTTTTTTTATTTAACTGAGGTTTTGTAGCAACCTGCAATTCTATATGGCCCTGCCCAGTCCTGAGCTGCTAGAATATTTTGAAGGAAGGGGGTTGGCTGGTTTGGTAAAATCCAAATGACCTTTAGATTTTTTATTTTTTTTTTAATTGCATGGCTGCCACCTGGCAGTTCTATAGTATTAGAGGGAGATTAATTTACCCTGTAATTCTGTACCTCTTGATGATTTCCTGGCATGGTTCTCATTCCTGGACCTTGTGCTCCCTAGCTCAAGGAAGACTGAAATACCCATCTCTGAAGGTTCTTGGTCACTAAAGGCTGCAGTACTGAATCAAGAGACACTTCTCTGCTAATGCTCCTGTGCCACCTAGAGTACAGCACTCTTAGAACTTAGAAATGGTTCCTTAACTGCACTAAGTGAAAACTCCACACTGGAATTATAATTTTGTAACTGCCAGTCTGGCTCTTCAACCTAGTCAGAGTTGATCTTGCTCCTTTTCATTAAATTTATTTCTAGAACGGTGGTAGGATGGACTTCAAAGAAATCTTGGCTGTGTGCCCCAGGACTTTGGTTGGGCACTAACCACCCCAGTGCCCTTTGCCCCTGTGCAATGGCCATTTCACACCTTATATTCACTTTGCTTTTTTCAAAGCCTCATGTCGCTTCAACTCTTCGGTTCTCTGCACTTCTAAATTAATTCAGCTCAGCAGCTACTTGCTTTAAGCTCTGTTCTTTTTTTTCCCAGGATGTCATCCATTGCCTTAGTCCTTTGGGAGGAAAGAAGACTGTACAAGGGCATCAAATAATATGTGAGGCAAAATAAGATCTAAAAACAGAGGAGCAAATTTGTTGTATCCTCTGCCCAAAAATCATGGTTTTGTGCAGAACACCTCCAAGCCCTCTTAATCTGATCATAAGACAACCTGAAAAACAAAGTTTGAATCAGGGGACTGGGAGTCAGGACCTCAAAAATCATGACTCTGTCAACAACTTGATTCATAACTTTAGGCAAGTCACCTAAAACCCAGTCCTGCTCCAATTTTCATCAGTGGTAAGGTGGGCCCTTAACCTCTTTATCTCTCTGCATCCAAGCATAAAATCCAATACCTACCTTATTGACTATTATGAATTACTGATTTTCATATTTGTAAATCACTTAGAGAGCTTCAGATTAAAAGCACTACAGAAAACTCTTAACTGAAAGATAGTGGCTATCAGACATATTTCTATAAACTTAGCACCAAGCTCAAACATACCCAATAAATGTACAAATAATTTATTTAAAAATCATAACTCAGAGGTACAAACTAAGTATCAGAACCAATAAATTCGTAAGTGTAAACAATCATAGAAAATATACAAATTGTACCAATTTAACCACTCAACATTCTTCACAGAAAATAGTATAAAGACAAATCAAGGCCTAACTGTTGTTAAAGACTCTAGTTTAGAAATAGACTACTACTGTGAAAGAGTCAAACTTAACAAAATTGACTTCAGTTGAGTTACACTAAGGGTGAATTTAGCCCACTGTATTTATAACGTAATGAAGCCATAAAATGGTCTCCTATATCATTATTTACACCTATTAGTTCTGTAAGTTAAGATTTGGTATGGCACTTATTCATAGTTAAAGCACCTCTCATTGTAAATACTATTAAATAGTTTATAAGAGTTAAGTGTCTTGGGTTTTACTTTTTGCTGAAGTGACGTGAACATTTAAGATAGCACAAGTCATGGCCACCAAGACAAACCATGGGACCAGAAAAAATATGTTGTGTGAAATACTTCCTAGAAAGTTACAGTAGGAAAATGGTCTATTATTAAAAGAAGGAGACTTTTTGAAAGGCTTCACTATACTTTAAGTTTACTTAATTGAGTGGCACAAACCTCAAGAAAAAAAAAATAGAAAATAGAAATAAGTCTCCTTTCCACTAATCAAAAGCAGAGGAACTAATCAGCTATATACTGCATTTTCATTCAAGGCATCTCCATTTCAAATTAGATATACATTCAACTCAAATAAAATGAACCAAAATAGACTCAGAGGAATACATCTTCCATTTCTTGAGTTTGGCCAGTTCTCCAAACAATCTACCACAAATGGAAATAAGTCTTGGAGTTCTATAGAAATTATGTACAAAAAGGTCATAACAACGTCAATATACTTTTAAAATAATATAATCATGAACAATTTACAAGCTCAATGGCATTCTACATTATTCATAAAAATGAGTTTATACACACACACACACACACACACACACACACACACACAGGCTGATAAGTACATTTTCTTATTAGGTGTAGCATGCATGTTAGGGGTCTCCTAGAAATAAATCTATAAAAGTTGTTACACTTGCACCAATTAACCTATCAAGGGCTTCCACAGCCATTTGTTCAGTGATACTTGTGTTTTAGAATGATCAAACCAAATCTGTAACTTTAATGTTTTACCTGCATTGTGGGAAAAGCATTTCTATAAAGAAGGGATTTGCTAGAGCACTCAGTGTCAGCAGAGGCGGCTTCAGGCACCAGCACGCCAAGCGCGTGCTTGGGGCGGCAAGCCACAGAGAGCGCTCTGCCTGTCTGTGAGGGTAGCAGGCAGGCTGCCTTCGGCGGCATGCCTGTGGAGAGTCTGCTGGTCCCGCAGCTTTGGCGGACCTCCCACATGCTGCCACCAAATTCATGGGACCAGGGACCTCCCGCAGGCAAGCCGCCAAAGGCAGCCTGCCTGCCGTGCTTGGCGTGGCAAAATGCCTAGAGCCACCCCAGAGTGTAAGCCTAACTCTGCTTCCTTTGAAGTGAATGGGAGCAGTATTAGACCACTGCTTCATGCTTTTGAAAAGCTCTCCCTCTTAGAGCACTCATTCATTTTGTTTACCAAACAACATAAAGCGGGGAGGAAGGGAGGGAAGGTGTAGAGGACAGATTAGTTACCACCAAAGTATCTAGAACAACAGATTCTAAATTCCTTATATACTCACAACTCCCATTGACTTCAATGACTATTCTAGATATCTGAAGAATGCACTATAGGAATCATTACATAAGTTTCATAAAAGAAAACTGAAATGGTGATCTGTCTGTCTTCTCTGACGGAGAATTTCCCCACCTTTCTTTCCAAGGAAGGAGATTACTTAATATATAAATCCATTGTTCTCTAAATAGATTTTTTAATGGTTTGCATTTTAAGATTATCTTTCAATTCCATTTATCCAAATTCTACCCTGTGAACATTCACAGGCTATCACTTATTACATGAAGTGGAAATTAAAATAAACTGCCTTCTTCAATTATAAAAATGTAGAAACAGTGTAAGGAAACCAAAACAACACAGACCACAGCTAGGACTGGAGGCACACATAGCCCAGAACTGACCGAATTACTCTTTAAAATTTTATTCCCTCTAAGAAAAAGTAATTATTGAGCCATAAATTAAAGTATGACACCACTACAAAAATTGCTTATTTGAGAATATGGGAGCTCAGATACGCCTATTTAAGCATACATCATGTTTTTATTTCCTATTTTTCTACTTTATCTTTCATTATCTCTTTTCCTTTCCATATTTATGATATTATTTAGCCTTTTATTTCATGCTGCTCAACACAATACTTTTTTGCTTATGTACAACTAATTACTTTTAACCCTGCAAAAGCTATTAATCCAAATCTCTCTCTCATATATATAAATATGTTTATATATGGTAAATTTAGGCAATTTGTTTTTTTACACATGCAAGATATACCGCACAACAACAGAAGAGATATTTTGTGCTTCAAAGCTTTTGAAAAAGTAACAAGATACAGCTGAATATTATAAGTTGGTATATATTTTGCTATATCTTCACAAAATGAAAGATTTTTGGATGTTATATAGAGAGTTAGATGTACAGGTTACAAGTAAAAGTTGATACAGATATCAGGTAAAATAAAAGTCTTCATGCATTTGTGTTTGCAAGTCCCACTACTACAAGGAATACTATGAACTTCTATGGCTTCCATGGAAAATTAGTTTTACGGCGGTATTATCTTTTGGCACTTACACAACATATGTTGACTCTTAGCTTAGTTCCTGGCAGCAAATCAGGCACTTTTATATAAAATAGCAAAATTAAAGTCTTCAATAATTGATACTGTTCTTATCCAAAGAAATTAAGAGAGCTCTATTTTTCAACATATGATCTATTACACTGACATTCTGTCACTAGAGAAAGAACTTGTCACTTCCACCCAATCACCACTTAGGGATTCCTTTCAAGATTTGGCAACTCTTTCATGTACCGCAGAGAAATCTTCTCACACTTAATGTACACTTCAAGTCCCTTTAAAGAGAGACATGAGAGTTCCACACCAGATTGATACAAAATCACCAACCCCCCTAAGGGCCCGATCCGGAAAGATGCAGAGCTCCTAATGGAAGTAAAGATCTCACACCTCCTTAGATCAACTAAATGCCAACCCAATTACACTACCGATATGTTTTAACTAGCATGAGGTGGCAAGATGTATATTTAATGTAATTCAACCTCAATTATCTAATTATTCTCATTATTCAAAATAGAGTCAAGTGCCCTAGCTTCTTAATTACAACAAGAATTCCTGGATTACTCAACACTTATATAACATCCCCTATGACTTTTGGAAAAATAAAAAGGTTGCACTATATATAAAGATAAGCTTTATTCTTTCAAGGTGAACTTCACGCCTGTGCACAGGGCTGGTAAAAGGCCCATACACTACTTGAGTTCCACTTCAGCTCTATTTTGGGGACTCAAGTGGCTCACTGGCCTTCTGCCAGTTGTCTGCACAGGGATGAATTCTATCCTCAAGACCAAATAGGGACCGAGAATCAAGGCTTTTAAAAAATAATGATCTCTAGAATTTAACAGGGTGACATGTTTGGAAAAATCACTTTACATTTAAAGAAGCAATAGCTGACCTTGTGAAAACTACCTTTGTTCATGTGATTAGTCGCATTGACCTCAGAGAAATTCACACAAATAATTCAAAAAGCACCGATCTCTCATGTTGCAAAATGCAATACTAGTGATCTGGAGGTTCTGCCTTACAGTGCGTTTGAGGATTTTTTTTTATTTTACTGATGACCTTTCCCGATTACATGGCACAAAATTTTTTATTGCTACTTTTGTGCCATACTGAAGATTATTTTATTTCCCTGAACGAGGTATAACAGGATAAAGTGGGGTTTGCATTATGCATAACTGCCATTTATAATTTATCTGCTGTCACTGCTTCCCCAGAGTTTAAAAGGAAGGTGTACCAAAACTAAATCAGCACATTCAGACACACGCAGGTTTACAATTAATATTTAAAACCAATTAGTGTCAAATGTTTAATGCTCCTTTACATGGGAAAAAAAACCACCACCACAGGGGCAGAAAACAATTTCAACTCATGGAATGTCCTCCTAATATTTACACTGGACATACCAGCAGATAACAGGGCCATCCTTGTGAAGGTTCAATACTTCTAATTAGGTCATCAGGCCTTCCACTTTAACCACACCAGTATGGCTCCCTTCAGAACTATGTTTTCATCTTGTTCTTACACACATTGCTGTGGTTCACTTGGCAGAGAGGGACACTGTATATGCTTATGTCACTAGGTCCTTTTGGAGTCCTAGCTCATGAAATACTGCCACTGACTCTAGCATGAGTCTTACCTGAGAAAGGACAGCACAACTGGGCCGTACGGGAGACAAGGGTCAAGACATGTTTTAAAAATGCATCCCTAAAGTTTGACTCTCTTAAGTCCATACTTAAGCTTCTAAATAAATGGCCTATTTTCAAAGGTGCAGAGAACTCAGGAGCTTCAATTGTCTTAAAAAAAGAAGACATAAAAGAATCTTATTTTCTGCTGATGCAGCTGTCTCTGGCCTACCGCCCCATCACTTGCAACTTGTCCTGTCAGTAACTTAGGATTCTAGTTTTAGAGCACTTACTTTTGAAAATCTTGACAGATACTCAAGTTTGGGTCCCCAGAAACTCTATTAAGTGATTTCTGTTGTCCTTTTTCCTGTCAGTTTATACCGATACATGCACACATAGTCTTCAGTGTTCCTCTATTTCTATCTTTCCCCATGCTGTTTCCTTATTTTTTATTTTTTTTCAGAACATGAACTCTAACTCTGACTTTTAGGAAAAATAAAAACTTACTAAAACTTATCTACTTTAGCTGAACTGAGCCAATAGGAAAAAATCATAATCCTTTGAATTATATTTTATGAAAACCAGTTAAGATACAAGAGTCATTAAGAAATAAAGTGCACAATGTCCACCACAAAGAACTTCGTTCATTTCAGTTTAGCATAGTTAGCATCAACATTCAATTAGAAGATTTAGCAAGATGCTATTAAAAGTTAAGTCTTTTCTGGTAACATAGGTCTAGGAATCCAGAATAGAATATATGAAAAGAATACAAACTCTGTATAAATGGAAAAAAAAAAAAAAAGTTAACTGTATTCTCTAATTTTCCATGGAGCTAAGCCTATTACACAGCTATGCCAACATGCAGCACTTGAAATGAAGCATCACATTCTGTTTGTGTCTCTTCCACTACTCCTGAATTCAATTTGCAACTTTCTGGTGTCTGATTAATTTCATTTTCTGCAGCTGAAGGTATGTCTTGAAAGACATTTATAGAAACAGCATCAGACAAAGAATATGGTTTTTCTGCTGATGCAGCTGTCTGTGGCCCACTCCTTTCTGTCCCATCACTGCAACTTGTCCTGTCATCAGCCTCTTCTAGCTGCCGAACTGACATTAAGTATTGTTGGAGAAGACTACTGTCCTGCTCACTATTTGAGCTCGCTTTACTCCATTCCTCATGGTCTGCCTGGATATCCTCTGTATCTGAAATACTTTCTGAGACAGGATCGCCACACTGCTTGACGGTTTCTATAGAATTCCCAATCAGAGAGTTCTCACTTCCTTCTGTGGAACTCTTTTCAGAGCCATGAGAGTCACTAATGTGAGTTTGGTCAGTTATGGAGGAGTGAAAGCCAGAGTCTGGGAACTCAGGTAAAGTTTTCTCCTGAAGAGCTTCAGTAGCTGAAACCAACCAGCTAGAACTACCAACAGGAGAGGTTTCTTGATTGAGCCCGGATGACGGGACAGATAGTTCGGATGGACACAAAGTACTTGATGCAGAAACACCACTCTGCCAAGTGCTAAGGTTTTGGTTCACTGAAAGTTGCCACTGCTGAAGGGATCTAACCTGTAAACCATAGGAAAAAAATTCATGATTAAATAAGGAAAATAAAGGCACTTTGTTTCTTAGGAATGTTTTGTAAATTGGAGGGTCAATCTAATATTCAATGTAAGATACAAGGACTACATAAAAAGTAAGTGCACTTTGCCTCAAAGAAGGGAAAGATTCATTTCCCACTGTTAAATAGAGGAGGAGAGGGAAGGGGAGGCGAAAAAAGGGAAAGGAAAAAGAAAAAACAAAACCAAACCATTGAGGAAAATTATAAGACGGGACAACACATTTTTAAAAGAATATAAAGGTTTCACTGTCTTGGTACTACAACTACAGAAGTACTCAACTCTTTCAAAGAGGTCCACCTATAAGATGTAGCATCAACCTTTTAGCTTTAGAATTTAGTTAAAGAACAATGTGTAACCTTCAGAACTAGTATGGTTTCATAATCTTCTCAAGTCATTCAGAGAATACTGTGGCAATAGCCAGTTATTCTTTCACTAAACCCACTGTGGTTTTCAAATTGCTAGTGGCAGACAATATAGCCATTAACAGAACCTTCTGGTAAGTGATCCGCCATGCCAAGTCAGTTTTGCTTCCCATTTGCTCTCATTTGACTCATTTACTTTCTCCTGTATTTTCTCTTTACTTTTATTCCAAACTGATTTTATTTTTAGTTATTGAAACATTTAAGTTTTTAATTTTGCAGACGGTTCTGCGTACTTTTTCTAGAGTGCTAATGTCGGGCATTATGGCCAATTAGCAGATAACCTTCTGGTAATGCATCTGGCGTGCAAGGTCAGTTTTGCAAGATTGAGCAACACTTTACATAGTTCAAAAGAATATGTATTTAGTGGCATGCTTTTTAATTAACCTGTAAATAGGAAAATAAGAAAAAAAGAGGCTTACCTGGTTCCAAAGGTATCTGAGAGCCTCCTCTTGTACAAGTTTTTGAATCTTCTCTTCTTCTCTTTCTTTTTTTAATCTACACACACACCCAAGATACTTCATTTTAAATACTGAAATAAAGCAGCTGTTTTTCTGGTTGACAATACCAGTATATTTGTATAAAAGCATAATTTTATATTAGGCTATTCTTGAAAGATACTACAGAGCAAACATTTAAATATTGCGATTTGACTTATCAGCATCTTTTAGCTGTTGAACAGACTTCAAATACTGTTGGAGAAAACTACTATCCTGCTCACTGTTAAAGCTTTTCATACTCCATTCTCCATGGTCTACTGAACATCCTCTGTATCTGAAGGACATAGGGTCCTCATGCTGTTTTAACTGTTTACCTGTTTCTATAGAACACCCCATCAGAGAGCTCTCATTTCCTTCTGTGGAACTCTTTTCAGATACATCCATCACTTTGGTCAATCATGGAAAAAAGTGAGACCACTGTGGGTTTTTACATGCATTTTCAAACTGCTAGTGACAGACAATACAGCTATTAGCCGACAACTTTCTAGTAAGGGATCTACCAGGCCAGGAAAGGTCAATTTTGCTTCCTGTCAGCTTTAAGATGTGGGTAATTACAAACAAACAACTGTGGAGTGTGGTTCTCTTCTGTAAAGTAACATTATGAAAGTGGCATTATGAGGTTCTATTTTATTGTGTTTCATTGGTTATGTATAAAATTTGCTCGCTTTAGCCAATGCTTTTCTAGCTCCATTATTCAAACTGAGCTCCAAGAGCCAAGCTGAGATGTTTCCCTTTTCATGCATCAACATCAGTAATAAAGGTTCTGCATGCACCTGTTCAAATCCAACCATAAGTTAATGGATTACACATATGTAACCAAAGGCATCATCCAAAAGCAATGAGATTTCACAGGTGTCACTGAGGGCTTAATCTGACTCACACAACCTTTATCACTTGTGATGAGACGGAATGATCCTAGAGCTTCACTCAGATCCCAGGCTGAGTTTACAGGGCTGACTGAAAATAATCTTGTAAACTGAGCAACTTTGAGATGAAATCATACAAACGTAGACTCCTATGATGCCTTGTTACAGTCACTTTTCAGAGAAGACCCTCATATTAAAAATGAAAAAAACAAATACCCTCAACACTGATTTACTGTGATCTCAGCAAGGATCCTGGAACACCACCTTTCATATTCAGAACCATTCATGCTCTCGGTGAACTCTAAGAGAATATTGTATTTTGCTTATATATTAGACTCTATTGCCCTGAGAGCGTGAGGATGAAGAAGAGAGAAAATTGCCCTTTAACTAAACATGTGCGGATAGAGCTATAGTGAAGAGAGGGGAGTTGCATACATGCTGATAAGGGAGACAGAAGAGAAAGCTGACTCCTGCTGTGATCACAGTAGTTCTGTGTTAGCATATCAAGAGCTACTGTGCATAGAGTTACAGTCATACAACTAGTTCCATAAGCCAAGAGAAGCTTACACTCATTCTGAAATGCATTAGAACAAGTTATTTTTTCTGTTCTGATTACATTAATTCAGTTTTGCGAATAAGAACATAAAATAAGACTTTTGACTTACTTTCTTATTTCATCAGTTAAGAAAACAATATGCTCTTGCATTCTGCTTAGCCGAATTTCATAACGCACTTCCTTGGCTCTGGGATGGTAGTTTCTTGTGTGGAATCCCCTCCAGCAGGCCTGAAGCTTGGCGGCCGCTTTGTTCATTCTTTGAAGTTCAGCATCTTGGTCAACAGCAGCTGATGCATCAGTAGAATTTCTCTCTATAGTTTGGTCAATATAAAGATTTTTAATTAATGGTTCATCATCTGTTAGTGGTTTGAGGTGGCTGCACAGAACTTGGTCAACAGAAGATGCTAAACAGTCATTAATACTAGCAGCTGAGTTAGCAGTGACTGTTGCTGGACTAGGGGAAGGCAATATTCCATCCTCATTAACTTCCTCTTGAGTTTCCACAGTTTCTGCTGCTTTGATGGAACACTCTTTTGTAACCCAAGAAGTCTTTTCCTCCTTGTTATCATCCTCATCTTTATTGACCTCTTTCACAAATACAATCACTGTGTTTTCATCATCTTCTAGGTTCAAATTGATTCCATGTAACCTTAATTCTGTGGTAGGAGATACTGGAGACAGTCCTGAAGCAACTGGCATAAAAGTAGATTCTGAGGACAGAAGGCTAGAGTTCAGTTTGTCCTCGTCAGTCTGTATGTCCTCCAGGTACAGCTCCTTGCGACAGCTTCTTTCAGCTTGCACTGAAGCTGGAAAAACATTCTTAACTGCATAGGAATGGTCATCATTGGAGCCTGGCCCAACCCAAGAATTCCTTTGGATAACAGGTTCTAGATGAACAGAAAGCCAAATTTAGACTACACAGTATTTAAATATATGTTATTTATTTAAATCGACTGGTATTTATTTATTTAAATCAACCCAAGTATTTACTGAGTAGTAATAGGATCTGAAGGGCTAACAATGGCAATCGTATGATTATTTAACATAGATATTGCAGTAGCACCCAGGGAACCCTACTATATACCAGGGTGCTGTATACTTTACAAAAACAGTAAGAAATTGTCCCTCCCAAGAAGAAATGTCTAACTAGCCAGAACAGTCAAAAAGTACTAGGCACATAACAGAATTAATTATTATTAGTTACTTATGATGAAAGTGGTATTAGAAAACAAAGTATACCAATACCTGCATTACTTAAGTTAAAAACAATCCAAACAAATACAATAAAAATCTGAAGGATCTGTTCCAGAGTAGGACTACATTGCTAATTTTCCCTTCACAAAGTTATTTGTGTGCAAACAGCTATTTTGTTCATTTCTGCAGTGAACAGTAGCTCCCATCACCAACTTAGATTAGATCACAGTGGCAGATTTGAATCTTACCACTTTCAAGAATTATCTGGGGCCCTTGGGTTGGACTGTTGTGTTCATATGTAGCAGGCACCACTTTGTTGGGAGTAGAGGATGTAGGTGGCCTTTCATTTTGGCTTTGGTACATCAACTGCTTCTGGTGGAGCCTAAACAGAAACAAAATCCAAGTAATTTTAAAAACTCTCTTTTAAAATAAGAATTAAACTAGTGGTGCAGAAGGGAACTATAACTACCAGTGGTTTTAACCAATTGTTTTTTCCATTCTAAAACAAGGGGCTAATTGTACAAATCCATACGCACACAAGAAGTTTCACTGAAGCCACCTTACTTACAACAGTTAGGGCTTCCAGGACCTGGTCCTAAATTGTCAAAATTAATTAGGTTATCCTTAAAACCCCTCAGTTGAATAGAACAGCACTTACTAAGTGCCATCGAAAGATCAAGGTAAAATGTTCTCACCTCTGCTTACTCAGTATTTTTTCCAGTTTGGCATCCTCTTCAGTCTGGAGACCAAATGTAGAGGTAAGAGGACAAACAGTGGCCAGATACTGGACTAACTGTACATGCTGGCCAGGTCGATATGATCGTCCTTTACCTTGACTGTAAAGCCATTCTGCTTTCAAACTGTGGGGAGAAAATGCACAGTCATTGTCTTGGCATAAAATCATAGTTGTATACAAGTCATTTTCTTATTGCTAAGCTCTCTTTGTAACTTTTCTTTTACTGTGTGCCTTTGCTATATAAATGCAAAGCATGGTCCCCTGCACAAAGGCCAGAGAAACTGGGATCTTCAGAGGAACTGATGGATGAAGAATCCCTCACAAAAAGGGGCTGTGAAGCAGAAGATCTATTCTGCAACTGATATTCTAGCCCGTAGGCTGGCAATGGTCTTCACCCATCCATTCTCTGTTCAATTTTTTTCAAGAATTTGCTTCACCTGTGTTCTTACCCCTTTTTGTATTCTATAAACATATGAATGAATGAGTTTATTAGCAGAAAGGTTCACTGAAACAAACTTTATAAGCATATATTGCAGAATCTGCACAGAAAATACACAGTGAATTTTAAATTGTGAGTATTCACACAGTAAACCTTACAAGAGTTATGCTCATCTGGTCAGGGAGTAGCAATATACAGAGTAGAAACATTCCATGTCCAGAACAACCTGTATTTTGCACACTATCTATTCACAATGAAATGAATCATGACAAGCAGAGACTGAGGGCTGGTCTACACTACGGGGAAAAATCGATCTTAGATATGCAACTTCAGCTACGTGAATAACGTAGCTGAAGTCGAATATCTAAGATCGGATTACTCACCCGTCCTCACTGTGCAGGATTGATGTCCACGGCTCCCCCTGTAGATTCCGGAACTCCGTTGGGGTTGGTGGAGTTCCGGAATCTATATAAGCGCGCTCGGGGATCGATATATCACGTCTAGATGAGACGCGATATATCGATCCCCGAGCAATCGATTGTAACCCGCCGATACGGTGGGTAGTGTAGACGTAGCCTGAGTATTTTTTCCTCTACACTGAAACATATAGTAGCAAACAGAGACAGAATGGGTAAGTGCAGTTGATCTGGAGATACATTTCCACTCACACAAAAATAAAATACTACGTCACTTTATTCAAACATATTAACCAATTTAAAAAGAGCAATTAAAAAAATTATTTCACCTCTCTTTCTGAGAAATCACATATCCATCCAGAACTTTAAGATTCAGACACCAGCTGACAATATATGGCCGATAGTCAAATCCAGGAATAGAAGGTGTGGCCATCACACAAGGGTTGTTCATAATTGACAACTGCTCCAACTCAGGAAAGGAAACCAAGAAAGAAATCTGTAACAAAGAATGTCTTTGTTACAGAAGAGAACTACTCCATGTTTAGAAAACGTAATGTATTTCCATTGGTTAGCTATCTTGGGCGGAGTACCAGCATTATAGATGGGTAACTTTTGCTTGCAACGCATATACTACTTCAAAAAAGAAAGAGTATTAACAATACTGTAAACACCGCTGCTATCTAACCATCTGCTTTCCTGTAACACAGCTAACCCCATGGCCTTTGGAAAGAATCACCTCCTTTCAGTGCCTGGGTATGTATGGAGTGATTAGATATTTGTGTTATTCTGTATCAGCACAGAAGAGAAGAGTGTCTTACGATTGCCAGGCTAATCAGTAGAAAAGATGGACTGTGATCATGTGATTCTAAGGAAAAGGATGGAGAAATGTACATCTGACCAAATTAATGGCTCCCTCCAACATGAAGGCTACGCTGACAATTTGGCAGGAGCAACTACGTATTTTAAAATTAAATAAATAAACAAACAAACAACTATAGCCAGAATATTTGCCATCTGTTTCATGGTAAAAGAACAGAACAGAGATGGACCCAAACCAAAACTACGAATACAAACTTAAGGAAAGTTTGGGTGTTATACCAATAAAAACTAGCAAGATCTTAAAGAGGACAAGACATTTGTCACATTTATTGTAAATACCATAATAAAATAAAAGATAACAGCAAACAATGTTGTTTGGTTACTTGTTCCTATGATTATATATATATATATATATATATATCTATATATATCCATTCACACAAACATTCATACAAATTCTGTGTAGATATTAAAGTTACCAGCCTAAAGTTGCTTGTGACAGAATACTGGCCAGGTACTCTGTACACAAGAGTGGAGCCGAGTCCGGGTCAGGTGCACCTGATGCTCCTGGAGGCTGGCATCAGAACCATAGACTCAAAGTCCTCAGTCTTCAGAGTCCAGCTTTATAGGGATTTTTCCCTATGTTAGTTCATGGGAGTTGCTTCATTCTGCTGTTGTTAAATTAATCAGCAGGTGGCTGGCTCCATGTTGGCAGCAGAATGTTACCCAAAGTCTCTTATCTCACCCTTCTTTTTTACAGGCTTTTAGTTTGGATTTAAATTCTATAGGTCTTGCTGTGTCACGCTGCCTTTGGGTTTGGATTGATCACCCGTCAATTGCAGGCGTGACTTTCAGCCTTGAACCTGGCTTTGATCTTCCTTCTGTTGTTCTTTTGTCCTTTTCTTTTTAGGGTGGATGCTTTTTACTTTGTTTCACTGTTGTCTAGGTCTTCAGCCCTTGGTAGTTGAACTTCACCTCATCAGGACAGGCTGGGGCTGGAGGTTGATTTTATCATCCATACATGCCTCATTCACACATCTAAACTAACTAATAAGATTACAGCAGGGTTTGCAAAAATGAAGGTTGGAGGAAGCTTTTACAAAATGGAGTGAGCGTTTTAAAATGGGGTTTGAATTACAATATGGCAAACAGTGAACAGAAGTTACAATGCAGGCAAGTGTAGTGAATGGTGAACAGAAGTTACATTAATAAAGTGAACAATTAAAAACAATTTCATTTATCAGTTCTACATGGGTCCAGAGTGTGCACTTCAAACCTATCCTTTGAGAACAGAAATTGTTCGTTGGATTTCTCGCTGTCAAAGCCAGCAATTGATCAGATTTATTCTCACTCTGCAGATACAGGAAGAAAAGCCAGGAGAAATATTTTATCAATTTGTAGGCAACATCTGGCCCTTGGACTAGACTTTGGGTATCTTTGAGCAATTAAACAAGGAAGGGGAAAAATGACAGCTGAAAGTTAAAAACTTCCTTCCCAAAACATTTCTTTTTGGTTTTAAGGAAAACATCCAAACCAGAGGATCAGCTGGTTTGTGTAGTTGTTCACTGCATGACTCTTTACTACAGAAACAAATTAGTACAAACAAACCCCAGTAGACTAGCATATTCTGAGAAAGCAAAGCCGGTTTTACTTACATTCTTGATACTTTGGTTTCAAAAGAGCTATCCTTTTTTTATTGTAAGTAAAATTTTGAGGATAAATGTTCCACATTTCTTACCTCATTTAAGTCTCTGATTTCATTTTCTGCCAAAGAGAGAATAATCAGACTCTGAGGTAGGCAAACAGGTGCCATACGAAGTGAGGCTATAATATTTCCATGCAGCAGCAGAGTCTGTAAAACAAAAATATTGTAAAGAAATGTATGCTTTTTTGGTCAAAACATGAATTTTGTGAACAGTGATAGCTGCAGAACACATACACAGTGAAATGACAATGTAAAGATTTGCCAGTGTTTGCAGACAGATTATTGGTTGTTATAGTCAGGGAAAATAGTAATACCTTGAAATAACATATTTAAAAGCAAAATTTTCCTTTATAAAATGTACGGTTTTAAAGTTTCTAACTACCAATATTTTTAAAAGTACGTTTGGAAACACATCTTTTTCCTGTGCAGATAGTTCAATGCAAAAGAGGTAGCAGAAATTGCTTTGTCCTGATCCAGTACTTAGGAGCAGGAGGAGGAGTTTATTCTGAGGGCAGGTCTCTACTACCGTGGGGATCGACGCTCTGAGATCGATCCACTGATGGTCAATTTAGTGAGTCTAGTAAAGACCTGCCAAATTTACTGCAGATCGCTCTCCAGTCGACCCCTGTACTCTAACCCCGACAAGAAGAGTAAGGTAAGTTGACGGGAGATTTTCTCCTGTTGACACCTCACAGTGTAGACCCCACAGTAACTCGACCTGAGGTACATCGACTCCAGCTATGTTATTTATGTAGCTGGAGTTGCATAGGGTAGGTCGACTTAACCGTGGTAGTGTAGACATAGCCTGAGAAGAAAACTGGGAGCCAGGAACTTAAGTTCTCATCACTACACTTCTCATCACTACACTCATACCAATTCACTATATGGCCAGGGGCAAAATTATAGATTGATCAGAAGTGAATCACAAATTCTCTGCCTCCATCTCCTCATCTTTAAAATGGGATAATAATTTTGTACACATCTCCATAGTACAGCAATTATAGTGACTAATTAAAATGCTTTTAAAAGGGAATGGATAATGAAAAATGCTATCTGCTTAGAGTTACTATCATAACTGTTTTTTGCAAGAATATTCCAAAGACAGAAAGGTTAGGAAGCATTTACCTTTAGAGACAAAAGCTTGGAGAGATCTCCTATTTGAGGTATATTGTTGTCTGATAAATCAAGATGTTGAAGAGATGAGCAGCTATTGATCTGATCTATGGTCTACAACAAGAGAAATCATCATATAAGTTACTCTAAGACTTTCTTTTTCTGTTAAATAAAAGTAGATATCAACATTCTGCAATCTTTTCTGAAGCTAATGAGACTGGACAAACTGTACCATTTCAAAACTATATTATTAATATAACTATATTAAAAACAAGATTATTAAGTATAGTATATGACCTGCATTTCAAAAAATTACCCAAATCCCTTTATATTTTGGGATTCAGTTATTTATGTCAGTTTTCCTAGGAGATCTCTCACACAAATACTGACTTTCTCCACTTCAGAGACTGGAAAGACACAAATGATCCATTTTTGCTCCCATTAAATTCCCATTCACTTTAATGGGAACAGAATCAGACTATGTAGTGATGTTTTTTCAGTATTTCCCAATTTACCCACTACATTCTGAACTACAGATGTCAGAAAACTAACAAAGAATAAATATTTCACCTTAAGGTTATTTCCTGACAGGTTTAGCCATTCCAAGTGCACCAGATCCTTCAGCCCCTCCACATAACCAATACTGTTGTGAGGCAAGTTTAGAACCCGGAGCTGAGTCAGTTTTGCCACACCCATCATCCTTACAAGTCGATTGTTGGCTACTGACAGCTGTAGGTTGAACATAAGAAATGTTTTATTTTTACTGTCAAAATGTATGAACAACACAGCCTATCAGAGACCTTGCTCTGATTTAACAGCTAAATATCCAACCCAACAAAAATCTAGATTTTCCATTTTCACACAAAGAATAACTTGGACAAGACCAACTGCAGAACCATACAGACTATTTCTTCATCAAACTCTTTTAAAATCTCATATAACAAACTGGGATAAATTCTCACGGGCTATTACCTGCTGAAACCAAAGGAACTGAAACTTGGAATGAACTTAGAAACTGGTAATCAGTATTTTAAATCAGCTTTGCAAAGTCACCATGAAAATGTACTATTTCAGGATCAAAATCTACTTGCTCATCCTCACCATAATGGAGGATAAAAAAAAATATTTTACATAACTGTCAAAAATAGTTTTTATCCCCAGAGAAAGAGTAATTTTAATTACGTTTTAAATACGGACCCCTTATAATGGCTACTTTCTACTCTAAGAATTTGTCAGCAAGGGTTAAGACCTTGGCAAATGTTAATCCTACAATCAAGAACTCACAGAAAACTTGAATCCATATTGGAGATAGATTTACTGCCCTTTAATCATGGTGAAGCTACCATGTACTGATACCAATATACGTTTTAATAGGAAGCGCCATGAGAAACTGACCCCACCATCTGCACATATTTTTGATATGTCAGCACTAAGTAGTAAAACTGATAATGTCTTAGTTATAGTTACTCTGAACAATAGGACCTGTGGTTCAGCTGTGAAACGGATTAACTACTCTGTTTTTCAACTATAATTTTAGCCTGAATTCAAATTTGCTTGTGTGAACTCACGGCGCATTTGTAGCTCCAAGCAGGTATAAAATCTAAATACTAGTCCATCCCAAATGTAATGTATGGGCTTTAGGAATGATAAATTCCTACATAAATGGTCAAAGCACAAATTAAAATAATGTTGTCCTAAGCCAATATTGTGAACACTGGGCTTGAAAGACTCCTTTCATATATTAGTTTAGATTCTCCTCTGGAAGCTAATAAGGGGACTCAAAAAGACTGTTATTCATGTCTGGCTGGAGACACTTCCAATGTTGGTTAATGATGGACTTGGACTTGTTAGAGATGTCCTGTGGAGACCAACGTGCTGATCCTACAAACATGTATGCACGTGTTTAACTTTACTACCATGAATAGCCCTATTCATTTCAATAGACTCCTGGGACTAAAGTTAAGCATGGACATTAGTAGGGCCTAAGTGACTCATAGAATATCAGGGTTGGAACCGACCTCAGGAAGTCATCTTGTCCAATCCTCTGCTCAAAGCAGGACCAATTCCCAGACTGATTTTTGCTCCATATCCCTAAGTGGCCCCCTCAAGGATTGAACTTACAACCCTGGGTTTATAGCAGGTCAATGCTCAAACCACTGAGCTATCCCTCCCTCAAGGCATTAGTGTCAGAATGTAGAACCATTTAATTTTACAATTAGCACTTTTGCTTCTTGTATTTTATTCTGTTTTACCTTTATTTTTTTCCTTCACCTCTCCTTGTGTTAATAATTTTTTATACCCTATGCCAGGGGTTATTTGCCAGTCAATTCATTTTAGCAGTTGTATATTTTGTAACTTGGAAGTTTGCATATATTAGCACAGGACTCACTTATGACTACGGTCTTACATTTTATGTTGCAAAGGCCTGGCTACTAGATGGATTGCCCTAAAAGTGATATTGGAATTTGTGGTTGTTTATTTTCATGCCTTTATAACTACTGGTATGTATTTTTCTTTTTAAGCACCAATAAAAAGTGTTTTGACAAAACAGAACAACGAAGATGAACTATAGGTCAAACTGAGAAGGGGCTGTTTGAGAGTGTGCAAATGAAAGGAGGACTGCATGGTCTGGTGACAGGGCATAGCACTAACAGTCATGAGATATGCATCTACATCTAGCTGTACCACTGTGTGTGACCTTTTGAGACACTTAACCTTCTACCACCTCAGTTACACCACATGTAAAATAAGGATAATGATGACTCTCTTTGTAAACAGCTCTCAAATCCGAGGAAGGAAAGTGCTATATACATACTTATTTATTACACATGGAAAATCTATGTTAAAAGAACGTTATTATGGTTGAGGCAAGCACTCAAAAGTAAGGAAATACCAGAACTGGGATTACTTTTGACTTCATTAGGAACTGAGTTCACTCAATATCCGAGTACCAGGCACCAGCATATATATATATATGAGGAGTACATCAGTACGATGGCCCCCAAAGATGAGCTGCTGAGAGAATGCCTGAGGCAGCAGCAGACATGGGAGGAAGACCAAGCAGAAGAAGTGCCATGGCAAGACAAGACCCTGCATGGGATGTACCATCGACAGATAGCTGAGGTGGCTGACATTGGGAAATCCTACCAGTGGCTGGAAAGGGCTGGACTAAAAGACAGCACTGAGGCACTGATCATAGCAGCACAGGAACAGGCACTGAGCACCAGATCCATTGAAGCAGGGGTCTACCACACTAGAGAGGACCCAAGGTGCAGACTGTGCAGAGAGGCCTCAGAGACAGTCCAACACATAGTGGCAGGATGTAAGATGCAGGCAGGAACAGCATACACTGAACGGCACAAGCAAGTGGCTGGCATTGTGTACAGGAACATCTGCACAGCGTATGGGCTAGACCCTCCCAAGACCAGATGGGAGATTCCACAGAAGGTTGTGGAGAATAGCAGGGCTAAGATTCTGTGGGACTTCCAGATCCAGACGGACAGGCAGGTACTGGCCAATCAACCAGACATCGTGGTAATAGACAAGGAGCAGAAGACAGCGGTGGTGATAGATATAGCAGTGCCAAGTGACAGCAACATCAGGAAGAAGGAATATGAGAAGCTGGAGAAGTACCAGGGCCTGAAAGAGGAACTAGAGAGGATGTGGAAAGTGAAGGCCAAAGTGGTCCCAGTGGTGGTGGGAGCACTCGGGGCTGTGACTCCAACAGATCCCAGGAACAACATCAACGCTCTCTGTCCAGAAGAGTGCAGTGCTAGGAACAGCTAAGATACTGTGCAGAACCCTCAAACTCCCAGGCCTCTGGTAGAGGACCCGAGGTTGAGGAAGACACATACCACCCATAGGGGTAAGAGGGGAATTTTTATATATATGTATTTTAAGACAATTAAGTAAATTTTCTCTGAATTATATAGGTAGCCAGGGAAACAATTTGTGCTACTATCACCTGCAGACCTGCATGAGACTGCACTGAAAAAACTCTCTAATTTTTAGTTATCACCTCTTCCATTCAGAAATATAGGAAGTAGCGTAGTCAGTTTACCATGAAAAAGGAATGTTTAGAACTCATTTAATTAATTGTTGTGATAGAAATATTTCAACAAGCAGAGTGTGATTAAGTTATTTTATGACCAACTTGAATCATATAATACTGACCTGCATTAAGTTTCTGCATTTCTCCAGGTATTCCAGTTTAATTATTTGGTTTTTATCCAGAATTAGAGTATGAATGTCAGCATCACAGGGTAATGTTGGATCCAACTTTTGCAACCCCTGGCCTGACCAATTAACTACCAAACCTTGGAGAAAGGGGGAAAAAAAAAAGTATGAGCATGTGCACTGCCAATTCACAAGGAATATAAAGAGACATATTCATGATTAGAGAGAAATAACTCAATTCTATCATTTGCATCTCTGAGGCTATGCAAATGAATATTTCAGACTGAATAAATGAGGATAACCCAGTGATTAGGACACTACCTTGAGACTTGGGAGTCCATATTCCACCACAGACTTTCCTGTGTGACTTTTGGCAAGTCACTTAGGTTCTATGCGTCTCAGTTACCCTTCTAAAGCAGCAATAATTCTCTACCTCACAGGTATGTAGAGGTAGGTAAAACATTCAAGATTGTGATAATAAAGTAATGGGTGCCATATAAGTATCTCAGACTGACAGGTAGACATAATGGCTCTACAAATATTATAATGCTTCAGCCTTGAAAAATGGGTATTCTAAGGGGATGCAGCCCAGTTTCAGTCCTTACCCGCTGATGTACCTGCTCACCAGATCCATCCAGCGGATTGGGTCTATGTAAAAGAGTGGAAAATCGAGCCTCTCCAACCCCAGTGAGCTGGCCCTTTTCAAGTCCTTCTTACCTCCTACACTACAATTTGAGTAAGGGAACGGGATACCTGGATCCACCACACCCGAATCAAGCTAGCCCCTAGGCCGGGGCCAGAAGCAGACGACATCGGACTTCAAGGGAGCACCGCCAGCTCTTCCCACCGCGACCCGGAAGAGCCAGAAGCAGACGATACCTGGAAAACTGAACCTCTCAAGGGACTAAAGCTTTTGTTCCGACAAACAAAATCCTGAGACTTTGTGACTATGGGTTTTCAGATGGTTCTGTGGTGGCTATTATTTCTGAGCCTGCCCCTTGTACAAGCTAACCCACACCCAGCAGCTAAACCTCTTCAGCGACTGGACACGTTGGGACACTTGTCTGACTGTTGGTTGTGTCACTGAACTCGTTCTGAGAAAGGAATAGGACTGTGGGCTGTACCTTTAAACCTCTCTGAAACTCTCTCCCTACAAGTGGTGCGGAAAGCTGAGTGGTGGTGGAAAGGAGAATACCAGTTCGATAAGTATGGGAAAACGTCTGAGGTTTGGCATCATAGTTGGGAGGCCCAAGGGGTCCCTCTCTTCGATATCCTTGGGTTTGGGTATAAGCTGGCCCTATGTTTTGAGGCTGTTGACGGGACCGGGAAGGAACTGGGTTACATCCCCTTAGAAGCCTGCGATCAAACCCTTAGGTTTGGTGTTAGAACCTTTTACCCCTTAAAAATTGGTGTAGACACCCAGAGACCTCCCTACCAGTTTCAAATGGCCTATATTGCAAAATTGACAGGCAAACGTAATCAAGGGGAGTGGTTTCCTTCATTTCTTCCCTTGGGTCCCATAAATGAGACCCATGCATATTATATGGATGTCTCCTCTGGCATTTTATCACCTCACTCATCCCTTGTAAAAATTTCTGAATGCCAGGGGGCGCTAGTAAGCTTTACATCACACTTGTTTGCTGTTACATACTTTGGGGGTATCTTAAACAACACCCACGCCATGGGACATTTGAATGCATCTCATTGGTGGTGCCGGATATTTGGCAACTCCAAACATCGCGATGTTAGGGTAGATTGGCGCCACCGAGTAGCAGGAAGCTCCCTTACCCTTTATTTACAGAGCCCTGGTCTGTATTTTATTCATGGCCATAATGCTTATAAAGCTCTCTCGCCGGGTTGGCATGGCCGGTGTGGTGTGGCCAGAGTATTACCAGACGTTCAAGTAGACATCACACTGGACTCATGCCAAATTCTCAATCTAGGGATTTATTCTCTCAAGCTTTTCACACCCTTGAAAGGGGCTCAGGTTAAACATACCGAAAAACCCCTAGTAATCAGGCAAATGGGATTTCATTCCTTTATATGTGGACTTATTCCTGGACTGGGGGTAGCGGAGCTGGAAAGGGCAGTGGTAAACATTTCTGCAGAACTTGAAAAAGCAGCTAATGCCTCTTTGGATGCTTTCCAAAAGTTACAATGAGAAATCGATGACATAGCAGAAGTAACACTGCAAAATAGGCGTGTGCTAGATGCCATGAATGCTGAAGTGGGAGGGCCTATGCTCGCATTAGGGAAAGATGCTGTTTTTATATTAATCGCTCTGGTTTAATTGAGGAGGATTTGCAGGCCATCAAGGATGCAGCTGTTGTTTTCCACACTGTATCTCTTGATCATACCTTAATTTTGAGGACCTCCTCCCAGACCTTGGGTCATGGTTTACTGGCTTTTCCGTAAAATTGTCAAATGGATTATTTTCTTTCTATGTGTCGTTTGGGTAATGTGGCAATGTGCAAAATGTTTGGGTAGTGCTGTTACTAAGAGCTCTACTGTCCGTAGGACAGCACAATATCGCTCCCTCCAGCTTGATCACAAATTGTGTATCGGGCCTGACAATTTGGATTATCAGGCCCGAAGGGGGGACTGTGACAATCTGCAGCGACCCCGGAACAGCTAGTAACCTTATAATAGCTGGCAACCATTAGGGGAAATTGGACACCTCACGGACACAGCAGCCTGAACTTTTGAACTGTCTTCCCTTATCAGTCTTGAAGCAGTTGGAGCTGGTCCTAAGCCGATTTTTGCTGAGCAGATTGCAGAAGTGCAGGGTTTGCTAACCACCAATCAAATGTTAACACAACTGAAGCCTGTGTGTGAGTGTGTATAAAAGATTCTTGGTTTTTGTATGGAGTAGAGTTTTTTTGTACCAAGGTACAGAACTCTTCTTTCTTCTGCAGAATAAAGCAACCTTCTCCTTATCCCTGTCTGGCTGTCACTGGCTCTCAGCTAGGTGGACCTGACATTTCGGTAACAAGCTGCTCCTCCTGTGCCCCTTTCAGAAGCAGTGTGGATTTGAGAGCGCAAAGCCCTCCGGGATTTTTAGTCCACTCCCTGAGCTAACAGCCAGGCTGTGCCGCGGAAAAAAACTACATATCCCATGAGGCACCGCGCGACCACCCTAATAAACAGTGGGAGAAAAAGACACGAAATGAACCCCTGAGCCCCACTACCAAGATTCCCCAGGATCTCGGTAACCCACCCGGCCACTCCCCAGTGCCCCCGATACCTTCTCTGGCTCCCAGAGCCAACGTAGCCGCCTCGTTCCCTGCCGCCGCCATACTTCCCGCTTGCTAACGACACCAGGCAACAGGGCGCCGCGCGCGCTGATTGGCTGCTTTAAGCCGCGGGAAAAAATAATTTCTGGGTATTTGAGCTGCGAACCCCCTAGACCAGGGGCCCCGCGTCGCCCCCAACGGCCATTTTTAAATGAGTTTTTTTGCGGGGGGGGGGGAAGTCCCTCTCGGACTGAAACCGGGTTGCTTCCTCCCGTGATGCACTGCGCGGCACGCGTTTCCCAGCGTGCTCTGCGCCGGGTATAGAAGGCAGTTTCCCATGAGTCTCTCTTTCCCTCACCCGCTGGACTCGTCAGAGCTGCCGGCGCCATCATGAAGTAAGTGCCGCCGACCGGCGGGAGCATCCGGCCCCATCCTCCAGACCGAGCCCCCCGCGGGGCCGGGCTCCCCCGCGGCGCTAACCCGCTCTGCTTTCTCTCCCCCCTCCCCGCGCAGGGTCGAACTGTGCAGTTTCAGCGGCTACAAGATCTACCCGGGTCACGGCCGCCGCTACGCCCGCACGGACGGCAAGGTGAGGGGCCGGCCTCGGAGCGGGGCCCACGGGCTTGGGGGCGGGGTCACGCGGGGTCGTGGCACTGGCAGAGCCGGGTTGTCAGGGCTCGAACCCCGCCTGGCTGCTGAATGGAAGCGACGGGCGGCACCGGCTCCCCTATCGGGTGAGGCTGCGCGCTGAGGCCTTGCACCCCGGCCGCCCTGGCGAGGGGTCTGGCGGGCTGCGGGAGCCTGAGGTTCTGAGAGCAAAGTGTTGTTCGCGGGTGGCTTTAAGCATCAGGTCTGAAATCATTAGGCCCTGTAGATAGTTTTGAATCCCAGGTACGTTAATTCACCCCTTTGTGCTGCCAAAGCCAATACGCTGAGTGGAATGGAGTTCACTGTGTCTCGGTCGCTAAGATTAAACTTCAGACAGATGCTCCTTCTTTGGAGACAGAAGCTCTTTTGTTCCCTTGTAACTAGTAAGATTTGACTCACCTGGAGTACTGCACTACTGTAGTGAACCTCATAGCAGATGTTGGCCTAAACGTAGACATTTTTTATCTTGGCATTATCTCTCCCTCCCAGGTGGGGATGGGTTTTTTAAAAGCATAGCTTGTACTACACCACTAGTACCATATCGGCTTGCCTACTGTTGAAAGCATAGCTTGACATGTGAACATTATGAGAGGAGGGATTTTGGTGAAATTTTAACGTTAAGCACTCGTGTGGTCAGGGATCAGTATTCAAGCATTAATCATTAGTTTTCTCAAAGAACTGCCTGCTTCCAGTTCCTGTGTACTGGAAAATTGTTTGTATTTAGTGGAGTAGTCGGGCATTTAGACAGTATAACTATTGACTGAAGTCTTGACATTTGTGTTTAATGTTTGTTTTCATTGGTTACCCGGATGGTTAGATGGAAAGCAGGGATATAAGTTGGAGTTTGTTTCTTTACTTTCAGATATCGTATAGCATTTTCTTGTTGTGTTTGCTGTGAAAAGACTAGCATACAGATTATCAAACACAAACCTAGAAATTAGTCTTAATTTGCACTAGGATGCTATGGTCCATAGAAGAATATCTTTCTGTACTATACCAGACCATTTTTCTTATTAACAATGTTTATTTTAGTTTATTTTAATCTCAAAAGCTGCTTTAAATATGATGATGTGGTACGTGTATTTGAATTTTTCCTTAGAAGAGGCTGTATGTTAAATAAATAAATAAAAAAGGTTGAAGGCTTAATGCATCTGTGAGGTGGAAAGGATACCTAACAGAAAATATAATTGTAGTTGTTGGTATGTCCTTAAAAATACATGTTCTACTTCCCAGGTTTTCCAATTTTTGAATGCAAAATGCGAATCTGCATTTCTTTCCAAGAGAAACCCCCGTCAGATCAACTGGACTGTTCTGTACAGGCGCAAACACAAGAAAGGGCAGTCTGTAAGTATACTTCATGTGTTGTGACTAACACTGCTTTAAACTTTAAAGTGAAGAATGGTTTCTAGTCAATCTAGCTGCCACTGACAAGAAGGTAAGTGAAGGTTTCTCTGGACATCGTAGGGACCCTCAACCACTGAGTTCTGTAGAATGTAAACCTTCATGTTTGTAAAGACGTTTTTTCAAGCCCTCGTGTTTGTAAAGACGTTTTTTCAAGCCCTCATGACTGTGAAGACGTTCTCTCTCACACACAGACACTATTTCCATGTAGTTCCAATGCTTAAACTCATGGCTTTACTAATGACAAGCACATTGAAATGAAGACTGGTTAATCTGACACCATGGCTGCAGTCTTGGGGAAATAGTATTATATTGGTTCACATTGAAAGGTGGCTATTTGTTGAGCACAAACTACTAATGTATGTTTCAGTAGTACCTTGAGGCCTCAGTCAGGGCTATGCTGGGCTAGGGACTGACTAACAGTTCATGACTTAAAGATTGATCTGTAAACAGTGGGATGCTGGTTAAAATAATCAAAGTTACCACCTATGGATTGTTTTGTTTTTCTAAAAGTGGAGTTTTATAAATGCACTGCCTGTGGTGGTACGCTAAACTAGTTTTAAAATGTTACCTTTGCAAACAGCTGGTGTCAAAAATGCTCCCATCTGTCTGTAAATTTTGGCTGTGAAGTTGAAATCTTTGGAGATACAAATGTATATTAGTCAGGGCTACAATGTGGCATTTCTTCTGTTTGTATTTCCAGTGGCCTTATTTATGTTCCAGATGCATGGGCTTTTAAAGATCTTAGTCATATAATGGAAAGTGTTCTGTAAAATCCTCGGAAGTTGGGAGGGTGTCTAGCATTTGGTTTGATTTGGCTCAGAGAACTATGGCTAGGGTATGTCTACAACAATGGTTCTCTACCTTTTGTACTGGTGACCCCTTTCACATAGCAAGCCTATGAGTGCGACCCCCGCCCCCATAAATTAAAACCACCTTTTTAAATATATTTAACACTCTTTTATAAATGCTGGAAACGAAGTGGGGTTTAGGGTGGAGGCTGACAGCTCACCCCCCCCAAGTAATAACCTTGTGATCCCCTGAGTGGTCATGACCCCCAGTTTGAGAACCTCTGGTTATCAACCTCTTTCTTTCTGAGGCTCCTCCCTCCCCCCTCGCTTAAAAAAAAAAAAAAAAAAAAAAAAGTCATGGTCTATCTGCCACAACTATTTTTCTGCATATAAAAGCCAGGGCCAGCAAGCAGGGCAATTGCCTGAGGCCCCAGTTAACCTGTAACAAAACACGCTTTTTATTTCAGTTTTTTTCACTGAATGTCAGGCAAGGAGGAACAACAAAACTGTTGTTTTATGGTTTTGTACAGCTGCTCTTCCCTGTGATCCCTAAGCATCTGCCACTTAAAATAGGCTGGCAGTGTTGAAGTCCCTGGTGGAGTCCAAGCAGCCTCTGATTGTTCTTCCTTTTGGGGTTATAGAAAGTTGTTCTTGAATGTAGGACCTTGGAAAGAAGTCTGGGGGAGCAGTGTAGCTGATACTCTGGTTACGCAGGGAAAACTTTTGTCAAAGAGGAAGGTTTTGTAGTGTTTCTTAAAGATTCATCTTATGTTTGGAAGTTCGTTCCATGACCATTAGAATGAATAAGCTGGATATAGCTAATTGGCATTCTGTTTCTAGTCAGTTACAAGGAATTTCTGATTAAAAAGCTTAAATTTTAGCTAGCTATTTTCTATACATTGTAATGGTCTGTGAATTCAGTGACTGTTACACTGTTGGATTCATTTATCTGCACATAAAGTGGAGATAGTCGTTACCATTAGTCATTATTTGCCAAGACAGAGTAATTTCCTGTTTGAAGTATCTGAGGTACCACAATAATTCTGTATACTACTGTTTGGTAGCTGGCGATTAAATTTGGACTTCACAGCAACCACTTTGCTAATTGCCCCTTGTGAGTTTTTTGTTTGTTTGTATTTTTGTTTAATTTTTTGTAGCACTAATCTATTTTAAACCTCACCCATTTTAGGAAGAAATACAAAAGAAGCGCACGCGCCGTGCAGTCAAGTTCCAAAGGGCTATCACTGGTGCATCTTTGGCTGAAATAATGGCCAAGAGAAATCAGAAGCCTGAAGTGCGAAAGGCCCAGCGGGAACAAGCCATTAGGTGAGAATCTCTAGTCAGTTGTAGCAATCTCCTTAATATTTGCAAAATTATGGATTTCTATTTCCTTTACAAATCCCTAAGCTGTGGAAGAGCTCTGTGCTTTGCATGCTGCAGGCTGTTGAAAACATTAGTAGAGAGATTATCTACTAATTGATTGGGACTATAAAATACTAAATCACATAAAATTTGTTAATATTGCTGGAAGTTTTAAAAATTTAGCATTATCCCAGTGCTTGGGTATGATGTCAGGGTATCTTAATGAGACTTGCCATTTTACTAATATTTAATTAGAATGTGTGTGGAAATATAGAGAGACGAGGTGGGTGAGGAAATAATTTCTGAAATACTGAGGAAATACAGTTCAGGACATGGGAACTGTAGTTTGTCATGATACTCAAGTGTCTTGTTCTATAACTAATCTAAGGACCTTGGTGAACATTTTGGGATGATTCATGTGGCTGAAGACAGAAGAGCCAACATATCTTAATTTTAAGTTTTTTGGTCTCCTGGGGACTTTTAAATTATTTTACCTATTTTAATAGAATTTGCTTCACTTTTAAAAGGGAGTGATCCTGGGGAGTGGGAGAAATAAATAGCTGTTAATTTGTTCATTATAGTTCTTGCTATAAATTAACAGGGCTGCCAAAGAAGCCAAGAAGGCTAAGCAGGCAACCAAGAAGTCTACACCCTCTACAACAAAGGTAACATTCATTCGGCAATAAATAGGTGCTATCTAATTGCATCCTGAAATACGGTCATATATGGTAGTTTCCTATATATTGGGGTTTCCTTTGGCAGAATTTTGAGCTTCAGCATTCTGTGATATCGAAAACCACATAGCCTTGGCTTTGTGTTAAAGCTCAACACAGATTATTCAGGGTGAACAATATCTGAAAGAGTAATCTTATGCTTAAAATACTGCTATATTATCAAGATTGCATCAGTTGTGAACTGTCTCTGAGAGAAGACTTTGGTTAGATAATTAGTTCAATAGCTCCAAAAGTGACTGTGTATTAATGTGTTGATGTATGCCTATTTTGGGAAGCAATTGCATCTACTTTATTCTCCATGTAATTAGCAGCATGAATACTTGAGCTTAAACTGTGACAATGCCATGCTGAAGTGAGTAATGGTAATGCTGCATACATATAGTGTTGACAGTGCAGTGCCAGTCAGTTCTTTGGTGTCTTATCTCTAGTAGACTTAACATAAATGTCCTAATTAAATGATTTGGCAGAGCTTTTCAAAGCTAAAAATGGAAAAATTTGTTTGGAGAACTAAATTAATTTCATTCCCCTCAATCATGTTTAATGTCTCTTTACAGGCTCCCACAAAGGCTGCACCTAAACAAAAGATTATGAAGCCAGTGAAAGTTTCTGCTCCTCGTGTTGGTGGAAAGCGCTAACTAGTCAAACAGTAGTTGGTTGCATTAAATAAACATCTGACTGACTTTCATAACTTGTGCAGTGTTTTATTAGGTTTAAATGTATGGGCTCATTTAAAGAGTGATAAAGTCTGCTTCGGCTGCCTAGGTAATGAAAATATGCCCACTTTCTGTACAAAAATGTACTTTAGCTATTGGAAGGCAACAGGATCAAATGTAACCACAATTACATACAGTAGTAACTGGCTCAGTTCAGGGTGTAACTGTTAAACGTACAGGATTCCAATAAGGCACTTTTAGGATGTGTCTACACAGCAACTTGGCAATCCCAGCTGACCTGTGCCAGCTGACTCAGGGTGCAGAGCTGTTTCATTGCTATGTAGACATCTGGGCTCAGGCTGGAGCCCATGCAATAGGACCCTGCGAGGCAATGAAACAGCCCCGCAGCTGGAGCCTCCTGAGCCTGAGGGAGCTGGCATGGCCAGCCCTGGGTCTCTCTTTGCTGTGTGGACATACCCTTAGAAATTATACTTTGCTTTCTGTGTTGGTGGTGATTGCAGTTGCTGGAGGGATCTGCCCTCCAGTACAAGCAGGGTCCTCTAGATTTTGAAATAGGATGCTATGTCCGCACTGTGCAGTGGTATGAGTAAAGCTGATTTCTTTCAGGAGACTGTCTGCTGGAGGGTCAAAATAGCACCACACTAAGTATAAACCCAACTCAAATGGTGTGAGGTGAGTGGCATAAGGGAGACCTTTAAGAAGGATCTAGGGCAGTGGTTCTCAAACTTTTGTACTGGTGACCCCTTTCAGATAGAAAGCCTCTGAGTGTGACCCCTCATAAATTTAAAAACACTTTTTATATATTTAACACCATTATAAATGCTGGAGGCAAAGCAGGGTTTGGGGTGGAGGCTGACAGCTTGTGACCCCCTGAGAAACCCTGGTCTAGGGTTTAAAATAGGGCTGTCAAGTGATTAAAAAATATTGTGATTAATTGCACTGTTAAACAATAACAGAATACCATTTATTTAAATATTTTTGGATGTTTTCTACATTTTCAAATATATTGATTTCAGTTATAACAATACAAAGTATACAGTGCTCACTTTATTTTTTATTAAATATTTGCACTGTAAAAAACAAGGAATAGTGCAATATCTTTATAATGAAAGCTGAACTTAAAAATGTAGAATTATGTACAAAAAATAACTGCACTCAAAAACAAAACAACGTAAAACTTTAGAACTTACAAATCCACTCAGTCCTACGTCAGCCAATCGCTCAGACAAACAAGTTTGGTTACAAGTTGCAGGAGATAATGCTGTCCATGTCTTGTTTACAATGTCACCTGAAAGTGAGAACAGGCATTCGCATGTCACTTTCGTACCAGCATCGGAAGATATTTATGTGCCAGATGTGCTAATGATTCATGTATCCCTTTATGCTTCACCCACCATTCCAGAATACATTCATCCAGGCTGTTGACTGGTTCTGCTCTACAGTAATCCAAAGCAGTGCGGACTGATGCGTGTTATTTGAATCATCTGATTCAGATGCCACCAGCAGAAGGTTGATTTTTCATTTTTGGTGGTTCGGGTTCTGCATCGGAGTGTTGCTCTTTTAAGACATCTGAAAGCATTCTCCATGCCTTGTCCCTCTCAGATTTTGGAAGGCACTCCAGATTCTTAAACTTTGGGTCAAGTGCTGTAGCTATGCTTAGAAATCTCACATTGGTACCTTCTTTGTGTTTCACAGCAGATTTGACAAAAGTGTTTTTAAAACGAACATGTGCTGGGTCCTCATCCGAGATTGCTATAACATGAAATATATGGAGAATGCGGGTAAAACAGAACAGGAGACACAATTCTTCCCCAAGGAATTCAGTCACAAATTTAATTAACACTTTTATTTAATGAGCATGTCCTCTGGAATGGTGGCCAAAACATGAAGGGGCATAAAAATGTTTAGTGTATATATGGCACGTAAATACCTTGCATCGCTCGCTAACCACGCTAGCTACAAAAGTGCTATGTGAACGCCTGTTCTCACTTTCAGGTGACATTGTAAATAAGAAGTCAGCAGTATCTCCCATAAATGTAAACAAACTTGTTTGTCTTAGCAATTGGCTAGGAAGTAGGATTGAGTAGACTTGTAGGCTCTAAAGTTTTTTATATTTTGTTTTTGAATACAGTTATGTAACAAAAAAAAATTTCATTTTAAGTTACACTTTCACGATAAAGAGATTGCACTAAGTGCTTATGAGGTGAATTGAAAATACTAATTTTATTTTTACAGTGCAAATATTTGTAAGCAAAAATAATATAAGTGAGCACTGTACACTTTGTATTCTGTTGTACTATAAATCAATATTTTTTAAAATGTAGAAAAACTTCCAAACATATTTAATAAATTTCAGTTGTATTCTATTGTTTAACAGTGCAATTCTGCTTCATTTTTTTAATATCAGGGTTTTTTTGAGTTAATCACATGAGTTAACTGTGATTAATTAACAGCCTTAGTTTAAAACTTAAGACCTTCAGTCTCTATTTCTACCAGTTACAAGATGTTTCCTGCATGTATACAGAAAGGAAGATCAAAACACATGCCAACTAAATTTTAAGTATTCAATCCCAATAGCAACTTCAATTGCTAACTATTCCCAAACCAAAAGCTATATTAAGCTGTTTTTAAGGCTATGAATTCTCATTAGAATGTTGTATTAAAAATACAAAAGCCAGAAGTTATTTGTACTTAACATGGAGAGTATGGAAATGCAGGCTTAAGGTCATAATTTTGTGTTTAAAAATAAACAGGGAAACATTACCACAATAGCTGATGGGTAATACAAAGATGGTATCTAGTTCACTGTCTGCCCTATTTCCCATCATTTCAAACTGTGCACAGAGCACTTCTAATTACAGCACTGAATGGATTGAACTAATAGGAGCTTTGGGTACAACAGCTTGTCGGGCATAGATTACTTCAAGTTTCACTGTGTAATTTCAATGAGTACCTCACCTTTATTTCAACATAAGGACTACATTAGTTGCTGAACTCTTGTGGATGACCAACATCTTTCTTTTTTTCCCCTTTCTCCAAAATGCTCTGTCTCCATCCTGCCATCGTTGCATGTAACTGAATCAGCATCTCTCCAAATCCGTGTAATCATGGAATGATTTCCTTACCAATGGTAAAGCAGACATGCATTGTTGCCTAGAATCAGTGGCTTGACACCCTTAATGTCATTTATTGAGAATAGTTCTGAGAAATCCAGCATTCTGAATGTGGTGGTGTCAACTTTTCTAGATTCTATGTATAAGTCTGTGCCACAATGATCCAGTGAGGCTTTCACCATGACAGCTTCAGTAGCTAATTATTACTTCCTGTCAATGTACGACCAGGCTTGTTTTGAAGGGAGGGAGGAAAAAGCTGGAACTTGTGTCAATTCAATAACTCCTAGCAGCAGTGGAGTTCCCATTCTTTAAATCCCTTAGTTACATACCTCTTCATTTAGTATGTACTGCCATGTGCTCTTTTCATAGCAACACTGTCCATCATGAACTTGCCAAATTGCTCCCTGACTTTCACAGTGAGTAGATATCCCCAGCACACCAGCTGAGTGACAAAAGTCAGCATGAATATATGGGACCTGGTTATGCAGCCTCCTGTTAAGCCTAAGCTGCAAGATGTCATCCCAGTAGTCTCTGGCTTGACTGGGGTAAGGCCAAAAATAGTACTCCAACTAGTAAAAGCCCACCTCAAGTTCTATGGGTTCTGCTGCTTTGGGGTGCATGGCCTTGCATCAAAAATTCAGTGAACTATTGGTTTGGCTCTCAGCATATTTGCCACTTAAGTGCAGTCATGTCAAGAAAACACTAGCAGACCCCTTCCTTTCTGACTAGAGTGAGAGTTGAGTGTTTATCTTGGCCTCCATTTTCAGGCAAGGATCCTTCACCAAAGTTTCACTGTTTTCCGCAGTTCTTTTGGACTTTCAGAAACCACTCTATCAAGGAAACTTTGAGATAGGTACCCAAATAACACTGCAATTTTATGTAGTCAAAGTAAGTGTGAACAGGGAACAAAACTGCAACCGAAACAACATAATTAGGGTCGACATGCGGCATTATTAGAATTTTACACCAGTGCTATCCTACTAGCTCAGTTCTCTGTTGTAGAAAGCCTCAGGTTTAACCTGCAGCTATAGACAGAAACTCAGAAATAACTCAGGTGTGCAGCAATTCCAATTTAATATATACATACATCATTCAAAAGCTTATTTTATGTACATTTAGATGAGGTATGGGGAACTGCCAAGTGGGTAAGATGGTAAGCCAGGTGAAACAATGGAATCCAAAATAAGGATCTATTTTTTTACACTGCAGCAAACACTTTTTACTGTTTAAGTTAATTTCAACACGTTAGTGTGGTGTGTTTTGGTCAAAGCTACCAAAAGACAACGTATTAAAAGATTTTTACTGGTTTTGCAAAGGCAAGTATACTAACATTAAATCTTTTCACATTGCATATTCTTAATTGTCACAGTATCTCACATGTTATAAGTTTTCTATATTTTCAACTGCATTTTGCTGACCAGATTAATCTCACTGAAAGCTATACACCAGTAGCAGTAGATTGCATGCCCATAGTTTGTACTGGATAGCAGATAGATATAAATGCACATGAATTCCTAATGTATGCTTCTCCATTTGTAAGCTTTTGTATTTATAATGTAGCATATAGTCTGCCTGGTAGAAGGTTTTATTTTTAATTGCCTGTATACATGTAGTACTAGCCTTCGAAATATTTAGAGAAACTAGTTTAACAGTGATACTTTATGCAGTGTTAGAAATGACAATACATGGCTTCATATTATAAATATGCAAAAGCTATGAGAGAAGAGTGCCTAACAAGTAGTAGTGAAGACAAATGGGCCTCGAGCCTAGGGAGAGGTCTGTTTTGGTGGCTCCTGTGATGGGAGACAACAGGACAAGTTAGGTTCAACAAGATTTTCAGCTCCTACAGTGCTTCCAGGGTAGGCATGAGGGCTTGTGGGATTTGTCACAAGGTTTTGTGCCATATTGTCTCTTGGGATTTGGCATGAGACTTGGAGCCATGATAGGTGCACTGTGCCACTTCCTGTTTTCTCGTTTCCAGAAGTCAACCCTCCCTCCTTCCTTTATCTAGGTCGCTGTAAGCTATGCTAGTTGCCACTTTGAGGCTGGGAGGAATTTTTTCCCATACCACCAGATTGGCGGGGGCTAGTTAGGTTTTATTTTTTTGCCTTCCTTGCAGCAAAACCTAGGGGGTTGGCTTTTGGTCAACTGGACAGCTGGGATTCTCCCTGTCCCAGAGGGCACAGTTGGACCTATGAGAGAATCATTTAGTTGTTGGAACTTTTGGCAGGTACCTAGTACAAGAACTCTGATTTAGGCTCCAGATCTAAAAAGGTAACATAATGGGCATCCCAAGGGCACCTCCTTAAGAGATGGGGGCATTGTGACTAACCCCCTATTGGCAAATGTGAGCCAGAGCGCTACCACAAGGGCACTACCTCACCAATGCACTTGATGGCAGTGCTGGCTGGCGGTTGAGATCCCCTCTCATCTCAGCTCCTGAAAGGGGAAGCGATGCTAACAGGCAAATGGAGGCGGCCTGAGACCCTCCTAGTTTGATGATTGGCTCCCCCTGCAGTGAGAGCCCCCAAGAATTGACACAGGATCAATGGGGTGCAAGTTACTGTCCCCTGTCAGAAACTTTGGATGTAATTTGACTAATGCTAGTTATAGCCTGGCCTGTACCACATGTCTTTGCCACCTTCCACACAATGCGCATAGCAAAGTTCATAAACAAGTCCTTGTTTTTGCACTGAAGAGGGATGAAGAGCACATTACAGTTCTTACTAAACATGTTTTTAACAATATCACAAACCCATTTGACCCTGAATCAGGCCCGGGGTACTTATTAATATATCTACTGGACTGCATGCAACGTCAGATGTACAAGAATCTCTACTGAAAATAGCAGATATTGGTGAAGAACAAATGGAGAGATTTGTGAAAGGTGTATGCAATCCTGATGAGAGAGACAGCTTCTTCAGCCCACTCAAGAAATCTGACATCAAAACATTTTGTGACATGACCAAGTTTAAGTCTGGCAAGGGAGGTCACAGCAGTTACCAGTCCAGAAACTGTTTTCTGTAGAGCCCTGTCCTTAGCAAGATGCTGAGATTATGTTTAAATAGAACTTGTGCCTATGTCCCCCTTCTGTGCTGACAGAACAATGAGAAGAACAAACAAAGCTGAATTAGGCATCAGCTGGAAGCTCAAGCTGAAAGATCCCAGGCAACAAAGAAACTACAATTCATACAAATGATGGCCGGAGACACATTCCACACATTTGATGAATTGGCTGCTGAAAACTTGAGGCAGATCCTAAAAGGATTTGACAAAGCTAATTCTGTAACTACAATCTTTGACAGATATGAAAACAGTAACTCTGTGGAAAATTACAGAAAGATTGCACCAGATAGGATCTAAGGTTGGATTAAAAAAATTCCAGATGATTGGTGGATGCCCTGTGGCTCCAAAGGAAAAAGTTTCTAAATGTGGCATCCAATGAGCAGTCACCTGTAAAACTTCTCTTTGAATATATGGTTTAAAATACTACACAAGCACTCCATGATGGGAGTTTTTTCCCAGTGCTTAATTTGTAATGTAATGAAAGAGGTGCCAGGGCTCATGCTATTTTTTTACTTTCATAACTGAAGCAGCAAGTCCAGAGGTGCCAGGGCTACAAACCGCCACGCATAGAGGTTCCAGGACTCAACCCTGGCACAGATTAAGCACTGACTTTTTCAACTGTGTAGCAGTAAAGTCCATCACCAGCAGATGTGTGGAAGAAGCCCAAGACTTGTATAGTATTGAGAAGCAGACACAAAGATGCTTCTGGATGCTGTATGGGCCAATATGGCTTTTGGGTCTCTTGGGTGTCAAAAGACACATAATAAGGTCACCTAATACAAATGTTTTGGTCCTTGCTGTTCACTCTTTTCCAAAAATGGAACACATAAATAACATGTGGATTGAAACAGGCACCATTACTAGCATAACTGACAAGCTTTGCTTCACACCTGTGTGTGAAATTTGTGGCATACTCACTCCTGACTTCTGCAGCGTGCTTCCTGCTATATACATGATGTGACTCTGTGTTTAATTTCAAAGCAAAGGGAGCTTACCACTTCAGAGATCTTGTCAAATTGAGGGAGAGTGAGGAGCAAGCCACAATAGCTGCAGCAAGGAAGCTGGTGGCAGTGTTGTATGACCACAGCAAGAAAGAAAAGGTGACCCACTGCATGTGCCTCAATCAGGCCCTCAAAAAGGGCAAGTCACTGGCCAACTTCCTCCATGTGAGGATAGTTTCGAACAGCATCTTGGCAAACAGAGATTTGGATGTTTTCACACATAGGCAAACCAGATATTGGATCATCATTGCAACATGGATAGGAAAATGTGGATGATGAACTACTTCTTGTATTCTTCAAGGGCCCAATGGCATCTAAGCTTCTATAAGACCTTATATGTGCCTGTACTGGTAGGGGTCACTGCACAATCAATTGTGGCTGTAGTTTATAGTCAGAATAATCTTCCCTAAACAGAAATGGAGCAATATACAGACTTTCCTTCCTACTGCAGTAATTTATTAGATAGACATGCAACTCAAGAGTATATTTGTGAAGTTTATGCTGGGATGCCAGAATTTGCCTAGGAGAGGTCCTGCCATCATCACAAGGAGGGATATAGAGAACAGATGTTCCTTGAATGATTAATAATTACATGACAATATGAAAATGATTTACATTATCTGTGATACTTTGTCTAAGGATCCAAAGATAGCCAGAGTCAGAGTTCCTCTCCCTAAGAATAGAAACTAAAATGAATAAATGAGAATATTGTTAATCAACTGGGCAAGAATCTCTCATAATTTGCAAACGAATCAAACCTCTTTCTCCCTCTCAGTCTAGCTAAAAAAAATTCCAAGTTACCAAGCACAGGTAATACCCTGCTGCCTATACAGATCTTGAACATAAGAACAGCCATACTGGGTCAGACCCAAGGCCCATCTAGCCCAGTATCCTGTCTTCCGACAGTGGCGTATGCCAGGTGCCCCAGAGGGAATACACAGAACAGGTAATCAAGTCATCCATCCCGTCGCTCATTCTCAGCTTCTGGCAAACAGGCTAGGGACACCATCCCTGCCCCTCCTGGCTAATAGCCAATGATGGACCTATCCTCCATGAATTTATCTAGTTGTTTTTTGAACCTTGTTATAGTCTTGGCCTTCATAACATCCTCTGGCAAGGAGTTCCACAGGTTGACTGTGCATTGTGCGAAGAAATACTTCCTTTTGTTTGTTTTAAACCTGTTGCCTATTAATTTCATTTGGTGACCCCTAGTTCTTCTGTTATGAGGAGTAAACACTTCTTTATTTACTTTCTCTATACCAGTCATGATTTTATAGACCTCAATCATATCCCCCCTTAGTTGTCCCTTTTCCAAACTGAAAAGTCCCAGTCTTATTAATCTCTCTTCATACAGAAGCCGTTCTATACCCCTAATCATTTTGTTGCCCTTTTCTGAACCTTTTCCAATTCCAATATATTTTTTTTTGAGATGGGGCGACCACATCTGCATGCAGAATTCAAAATGTGGGCATACCATGGATTTATATAGAGGCTATATAATATTTTCTATCTTATTATCTATCCCTTTCTTAATGATTCCCAACATTCTGTTCGCTTTCTTGACTGCCGCTGCACATTGAGTGGCTGATTTGTTATTTGATGGACATGATATTTTATGGGAAGCGTTGTAGAGAACAGAGGATAGGCATGATGCACTCATGGTAGCCCGTGTTGCAGAGGAGATGTACAGCAGCATTTTGTACTAGCTGGAGTTTCCTAAGTGCAGAAGATTTCATGTACAGGTATATCACATTGCTCTAGTACAGCAAAGAGATGATGACAACATGAATAACTTGAGTCCAGGTCTTGCATTACCTGCAACTGTTTCAACGTGAGAGCTCAGCATCATTGAGAAATCCAAGAGTTCCCCTAGACTATGGACTGAATTGACCAATTGTGGATGTGAACCTTGAATCAAAGAAGACTGCATCATGGCTGCAAATGCCTCAAAATACTTTCCTCTGCCCACCAGCAACACCTCTGTTTTGTTCAGTTTCAGCCAGTTGTTCTTCATCCATGAGCTGATCTCATCCAAAGACTGACCATCCTGGTCGTAGTGATGTGGTGAAGGATAGGTAGCACTGTGTGTCATCTGCATATTGCTGGCACTTGAGTATTTGTTGTCTGACCGGTTCATCTAGTGTTTACATATAGATGTTGAAAAGAACGAGAGAGAGAATTGATTCTTATGGACCGTGGTACTGGAACTAGGGATGTTGCCCCTGACTTGAAGTAGAAAACTATTCCAGCACCCCTGCTTATGGAACCCACAAGTGAGGGATCTAGTGGTGGAGGTGCAATTTCCCATCATTACTATTTTTGTACACCCTCCAGGAAGGACTCAAATAACTGTGGGACATTACCCTCGATTCCTGTCACCGCTCTTAGGCAAGACAATAGTATCTCATTGTCAACAGTGTCAAAGATTACAGACTGGTCCAAGAGGATGAGAATGGTTGTCTTTCCTCTACCCATAGATGGGAGATCATCCGTCAGTGCCACTAAAGCAGTTTCAGTTCTATATCCTGGCCTAAATCCAGATTGTGCCAGCTCTAGAATGTTGGCTTTAGTTAGATGATCTTGTAGTCAACCTTTGAGTAGCTTCTCTATGAGCTTGCTCAGGAATGATGGGTTTGACACTGGGAGATAGTTGGCTAGGACTGAAGTGCGCAGAGTGGGTTTCTTCAGTGTAGATTGGACTACTGCATATTCTGTGGCAGAAACACATTCAGTAAGATCCAGGCTTTAATTTCAGTACTGAATTTATGATGGTAGTTTAAGACCTATAAGACTCCTTGGCTCCAGTGTGAATCCTGGAACCTGAGAAATATGGATATGTAAATTGGTCCTAAAATGTTTTTCCCAACATTTGGCTCATGAATTGTGATCAGTGCAATTAGACTGGATAACAGCAGAACAGGAATGAGTGTTAGCCAATCAGATTCCACTTCAAAACCTGTATTTTAAACAGAGGAGATCTGCTGTCTAGAACATACTGTCACACTCAGGACAGAGTCAGAAGCACACTTTTCATTTGGAGGATGGGTTAGCTTGAAAGTGAACAAGTTTAATGAGGAAATAGATTTTAAGATATTATACTTGGACCTATTATGTTACTTGCAGCAATTTTAAGTTAAAAAGTCCATGCTTCCAATGTTGTCATTGTACAGAGGTCCACAGTTCACATATTTCTATTGACACTGATCAGAACAATACTAATAGTTAAAGTGATTTTCTACGTTTTAACACAAATATTACTTGACATTAAAAGATCCTTAAAGAGTTAGCATATATTTCTTTACATACACATGAAAATTGTTACCGAAATGTCGGGTCCACCTAGCTGAGAGCCAATGACAGCCAGACAGGGATAAGGAAAGGTTGCTTTATTCTGCAGAAGAAAGGAGAGTTCTGTACCTTGGTACAAAAAAACTCTACTCCATACAAAAAACAAGAATCTTTTATACACACTCACACACAGGCTTTGGTCGTGGTAGCATTCGATTGGTGGTTAGCAAACCCTGCACTTCTGCAATCTGCTCAGCAAAAACCAGCTTAGGACTAGCTCCAACTGCCTCAGGACTGATAAGGAAAGACAGTTCAAAAGTTCAGGCTAGTGTGTCCATGAGATATCCAATTTCTCCTAATGGTTGCCAGCTATTATAAGGCTACTAACTGTTGGGGGAGGGGGGGTGTCACTGCTAATTGTCACAAAATGATGGATATTTCAGAAATGCAGATAATAATTTGATTGTAGCCTCCACTCAGCAAATAATTTCTCTTTCAAATCAATTTTTTGGAATGCGGAAAGGATTTATATTTGAATTAGTATCCCACTTGAATGAGTTTCTTACAAAGATCTTGATTCTTTAGTTTGCATCTAGACTGCAGAAAAGATCAATTAATGCAGATCCAATTGAAAGATCATGACCATATATACTAGCTATATATTCTTTCATAGATACAAATGATTTTAAGAAACTGGGCATTTTCCTTGTCTCCCTTGTTTTAATTTGCAGACTTTATTTTAGAATAGATAACCTCAGATAACATGAAAATAGTTGGTCTGCTGGTTACCAAGGCTACTGGTTCCCCTGCTGAAATCAACAAAAACCCACAAACAATTATGGAGTCCACTGGACTTCCCACTACCAGTAATATAATTTGATCATATAAATTCCTTCATCTGGTCAAGGATTGTAACCAATCCTTAATTCCGCTGGGATTATATTAACCGAGTGATCCTACATTTTACAATTGTTCCTTTGTGGGATAGTTATGGGTCCTGAAATCACTTTCAGAACAAACTAAAAAAAAAAAAAAGGTTGTGGTGTGATGGTGAGCAATGGGACACAATGATGTGGTGGGATGGTATACACATTTGGCATCATGCAATATTGCCAACTGCTATTACTTTAGTATTTGGTGCTTTTAAGCTCCTGCTTCTGGAATCAAGAGATTGCATGAAAATTGTAGCTCTCTTTAAAAGTTTCTAGCCCTTGTGGTTGCAAAGGCTCAGCAGCCACAAGACAAATATAAAGAATACAATATATACTTCTAAAGTCTCATGATTTTAAAGTCCGTTTCTCTGGGGGCCCTGACTCATGTTTTTGATTGCTTGGGGCCAGCTGGCAACACTCATTTAAGGTTAGTGCTGGTTGAACACAATGGGAGATGCTTTTAGGTGCGAGGTGAGGTTACGCTACTTCATGATCTCAGCCGCTCTGACGATAATCAAGGAAACCGGCACGGCTGGGTGGGTATGAATTGCGCACAGCCGCCAGCGAAGCGGGTGCACACTCCTTAGAGCCGGAAAATCGGTGATGGACTCAGCGAGCCTATAAACGGGAGTTTAGTGTTTTCGCGGAACTAGCTTTGCCCTAGTTCAAGATGGCGGCGGGCAGACCTCACTTCGGTGCTTTTAGCTGTGTTCCAAAACAGTCGCAACCGGAACTTAGCCGCGGATTCCTTGCCCTGTTCTAAGATGGCGACGTCTCGACCTCAGTCCTTTATGCTGTCGGCCGATTCCAAGATGGCGCCCCGCAGCCCCCGCCCCAGCTACCTCCCTGAGCCCCTCCCCCGCGCTCGGGCTTCTGACCTCACTTCCGCTTGTGCAGCAGCCATTTTGTCTTTCCGTTGCTGCTGCCCGAGCTTCTCCCTCCCTCCCGCCGCCGCTGGCTGGGAAACTCCAGTTCCCCCCCGGGCCCAGCTCCCTCCGGACCCGCTGCCCAGGGGGGCCGCTACCGTCCGCCTCCCTCCTCCTGCCCAGCTGCTGGCCAGGTTGCCTCGTACCCGCGGATCGGCATCTCTCGCCCCCTCCCCCCAGCGGCGCATGCTCTGCCGGGCCCCCGGCCGCGCGGACACCCGGTAGCTCCCCCGCCCGGGCTGGGGCGCCCCTCAGTGCCCGGCCACGGGTCCCCCAGCTCCTGGGGCGACGCCCCAGGGACCTCCCCCACGCTGAGCGCCCGAGACGCCCCACAGCTCCTTAGGGGCTGGGTGCGGAGGGGCAGCCGGGTGCCCGCTGCCCCTACCGGGGGAAGCGGCTGAGACGCCCCGCGGAGGAAAGGGGGGGACTGGCTCGGCAGGGGCCCCGGCAGCCGCGGAGCCGGTCCCGCCCAGCCCAGCGGCGCTATGTCCAGCGAGGAGAGCTACCTGGCCATCCTGCGCTACCTGACCAACGAGCGGGAGCCCTACGCGCCCGGCACTGAGGGTAACGCCAAGCGCAAGATCCGCAAAGCGGCCGCCTGCTATGTGGTGCGCGACGGGACCCTCTACTACCAGCGGCGGCAGCGGGACCAGCAGCGCTTCGCCGAGCTCGAGGTGGTGCTGCAGGCCGAGCGCCGCGCCCGCCTCATCCGCGCTGCCCACCTCGGCCCGGACGGCGCCCATCGCACCCGCCTGCAGACCTGGCAGGGGCTGTCCCAGCGATACTGGTGGCGAGGTGAGGCGGGGCCCAGCCCCAGCGCGCCGCTGCAGCAGGTGGGGAGCGGGGTCGCGTGGTGGGAGGCGCCCGGACGGGGCCGAGCTCTCGCAGCGACGCGCTGAGCCCGCTCGGGATAACGGGCAGGGGAGACGAGCACCTGTGGACTGGCCTGAGCGGCTGTCTCGTTGCCGCCGCACGTGGAGCCCGCCCAGTGGGGTAGGTGGGTCGCGACATGCAGCTGCCTGCGGGGCCAGCCAGCGTGTCTGGGCGGGGCTCCGGTCGGGAGTTCGCCAATCCCTGGAGGGTGTGCGGACCCCAGTGGTGCTCCCCAGCCCAAGTAGCTCAGCGCCCTGGTAAGCTGTGTGTCACAGAGCCCGGGGCATCTGTCAGGCAGCGGGCCCGTGAATTGGCCACACCTTTACCAGCATGTTAAGTACATTAGAAGCAGGATTCTTGTCAGACAGTCTGTGTGGCCAATGGATCGTGAGGTATTAAAGGGATACTCAAGAAAGACAAGGCCATAGCTGAGAGGGAAAACACATTTTTGCATTGGATTTCACTGCAGTGGTTGAGAGGGAGATTTCCATGCCTGAGTCATTCTTTTTAGGTGACTGATTTGAGGAATTGACCAAGATTGAGGTGTCCATAAAGAAGGCTTTGGAACGAATTGGTAAATAGTAATAGGTCCCGAACCCAATAGTCTTCCACAAAGAGTTCTGAAGGAACTCACATATGAAATTTCAGAGCAATTAACTGTGGTATATAAAGCTGTTACTTAAATCAGCCTCTGCATCAGATGACCTGAGACTAGGTAATGTAACATCAATTTTTTTTTGAATGTTTTAGAGGTCATCCTGGCAATTACAGGCCAGTAAGCTTAACTTCAGTACAGGGCTAATTGGTTAAAACTATAATGAAGAATAGAATTATCAGACATATAGATGTACATAATATGTTGGGAAAGAGTCAAAAAAGCTTTTGTGAAGGGAAATGATACCTCACCAATCTCTTAGAATTCTTTGAGGGGGGTCAGCAAATGTGAACAAGGGGGAATCCACTGGATATAGTGTACTTGGACTTTCTGAAGGCTTTTGATAAAGTCCCTCATCAAAGGCTCCTAAGCAAAGCAGACAGTGATGGGTAAGAGGGAAGGAAGAAAGGAAACAAAGGATAGGAATTAATTATTAGTTTTCACAGTGGAGAGAAGTAACGAGCAGTGTCTTGCAAGGAGTTGCACTGGGGCCCATAGTGTTCAACGTATTCATAAATAATCTGGAAAAAAGGGTAAATCGTGCTGGTGGCAAAGTTGATAGACCAGCGGTCGGCAACCTTTCAGCAGTTGTGTGCTGAGTCTTCATGTATACACTCTAATTTAAGGCTTCGCGTGCCGGTAATACATTTTAATGGTTTTTAGAAGGTCTATCTGTAAGTCGATAATATATAACAAAACTACTGTTATATGTAAAGTAAACAAGGTTTTCAAAATGTTTCAAAGCTTTATTTAAAATTAAATTAAATTAAAATGTAGATCTTATTAGTTTAGTGTGATCCTTGCCCTTGCTGAGTTTTCCAGTGTCTGGTGGCACGTATTTAGATACTTTAAGCTGCACACAGGCTTCTGAGTTATAAGTTGATAACCGGCTGGCAGGAGGTCAGTGGCTGGAACCCCAGAGTGGCAGCTGAGGTGAGTGGAGCTGGTAGGGCTGAGTAGGGCCGGAAGCCTGGACCTTGTCTGGCAGGGAGCCTGCGTTGGAAGCAAGGTGAGTAGGGCTGCGGTAGGGGCCAGCAGTCGGAACCCCAGAGTGGCAGCAGGCTGAGCAGGTCAGCCCGCCCAGTTCTGGGGTTTCAGGGGTGGGCTGAGCATCTCCACCAGCCCCCCCTCTGGGGTTTCAGCCGCAGGCTCCTGCCAGCTGGTGTCTCAGCCCACTGCCAGCCTGGGGTTCCTTCACCCAAGCCAGCAGCGGACACTAAGTGGGACTGGCAAGGGGCCAGCAGCGGGAACCCCAGAGCAGCAGCAGGCTGAGCAGCTGCAGGCTGAGCAGCTCAGCTTGCTGCCGTTCTGGGGTTTCCACCACTGGCTCCTGCTAGCTGGGATCTGAGCCCGCTGCCAGCCTGGGTTCCTTTCCCCAGGCTAGCAGCGGGTGTTGAGTGAGACCCTAGCTGGCAAGGGGCCAGCAGCAGGAACCCCAGAGCGGCAGTGGGCTGCTCTGGGGTTTCGGCTGCCAGCTCCTGTCAGTTGGGTTCGCAGCCTGTTGCCAGCCTGGGGGAAGGAACTCTAGGCCAGCGGCAGGGACTGAGTGGGACGCGGTGGGAGCCCGGCTGGCAGGAGCCGGCGGTGGTAATCCCAGAGCGGCAGCAGCCTAAGTGGCTCAGCCCGTCCTGCGTGCTGTCAAAAATTGGCTTGGGTGCCACCTTTGGCATGCATGCCGTAGGTTGCCGACCCCTGTTGTAGACAATACCAAATTATTCAAAATAGTTAAGTCCAAAGCTGACAGTGAAGCGTTACAAAGGGATCTCATAAAACTGGGTGACTAGGCAACAAAACAGCAAGTGAAATTCAATATGGATAAATGCAGAGTGATGCACATTAGAAAACATAATCCCAACTGTACATACAAAATGTTGGAGTCTACATTAGCTGTTACCACTCAAGAAACAGATCTTGGATTAGGAGTGCCAAAGCGGGACCGAGCCATGTGGTGCAGCCCCAATCCTGCTCCCCAGTGGGCACTGACTTACTGGCTTAAAATAGCTCATGAGCCGTAGTTTCCCCAGCCTTGGGTTAGAGAGTAGCATAGTCAGCCACCACTAATATGTATTTCTTCCTCATTTGGATCATCCAAGGTCCCACAACGTCCATGGACACCCTCTTACAGATTTTTTCATTTATAGGTAGCAGCATGGGGGTGGTTTATAATACTTCCCTCAAGACTAAATTTGCATGGTTTTTAACCTTTCCTCATAGGTCAGGTTTTCTAAATCTTTTCTCATATTTGTTGCTCTTCTCTGGACTTTCTCCAGTTTGTCCACATCTTTGCTGAGGTGTGACACCCAGAACCAGACACACTATTCCAAACTGAGACCTCACCAATGCTGAGGAGACCAAGACAGTTCCTTGCCCTGTCTTACATACAAGAGTCCTCTAAATACACCTAAGAATATTAGCCTTTTTGCAACTGCAGCACACTGACTTGTATTCAATTTGTGATCCACTGTAATACCCTGATTCTTTTCAGCAGTACTACCACCTAGCTATTTATTCCCCATTTTGTATTTACACATTTGATTTTTCCTTCTTAAGTAAACTACTTTGCACTTGTCTTATTGAATTTCCTCTTGTTGAATTCAGACCAATTCTCCAGTTTGTCAAGGTTGTTTTGAATTCTGATCCTGTCCTCCAAAGTGGTTGTAACCTCTCTGAATTTGGTGTCATCCACAGATTTTATAGGCATACTCTCCACTCCATTATCCACATCATTAAAGAAAAGATTGAATAGTACCAGATCCAGAACTGACCACCGTGGAACCCCCCTATATATACCTATCCAGTTTGACAGTGAACCATTGATGAATACTGTTTGAATACAGTCTTTCAATTAGACAGTGTTTCCCTAGTTTGCTTATGAGAGTATCGTATGTGTTTAAAACATTAGTAAAATTAAGATAAGTCATGTCTACTGCTTCCCTCCCCTTCTCTTGCCTTCCACCCCCTTTCATTAGGCCAGGAAGGAAAGACCAGAAATAATTAGTTTGGTTGGCATGATTTGTTCTTCCTTATAACTCTATTTATTGTCTAGATACTTACAAAGTGGTTGTATGAGAACTTGTTCCAGTATCTTTCCAGGTATGAAAAGAGAGGCTGACTCATCTGTTATTCCTCAGGTCCTCTTTTATCCCTCTTTTAAAGATGGATATTATGTTTGTGTAGTGGTTCCTGCTCCCGGCCCCATCACAGATATAGTCAGAGACCAACTGAAGTGCAGCACCTGTGTCCTTTTATTGTTTGTGTCCATTCCTGCCACCTAACATTTACAGAAACCAACACTCTGGGAGACTACTAACTCCAGTAGGGATCCAGAGCCCACACTCCTCCCTTTTCTGTCTCCCCCTGCTTCCTGTTTCTTAGCCAGCTTTATAAGGCAGGCTTGCTATGCAGGCTTACAGGTGGATCCACTCTGGTAATTAAGTCGTGGCCCCTCAGCCAGCCCAACTAATACCCTTCTTCCTCTGGAACAGAGCTAACAGGGGCCTGGCTTGTTTCTCCTAGCCTGCACCCTGTTACAGTTTGCCTTTGGGACCTCACCTGTCCTCCATGAGTTCTTGAAGATAATTGCTAACTGTTCCAAGATTGCTTCAACTACTTCCTTAAGTACTTTGGGATTAATTTGATCTAGCCCTTCTGGCTTAAATATATCCAACTTCTCTAAATAGTTTTTAACCTGTTCTTTCCCAATTTTGGCTTACACCCCTTGTTATTAATGTTTATTGTGTTGACTATCTTGTCACTGTTAACCCTTGGTCCACCTATTTTTGTGTGTTTGTACAGTACCTAGCACAATGGGGTTTTGGTCCATGACTAGGTCTCCTAGGTAGTACTACCATAGAAATAATAATGTTTAGTCACTCCTTGTATCTGTTTATTATGTGGTAGCTTTGAATGAAGCATTCTTACAGTTAATTTCCAGCGGCTATTTCTGGCTCTGGAGGGGCAGGGCTGGGATGTGCCTGAAATGTGTATTTCCTGGTTCACAGGCTTAAGTGTATATGCATTTGACATTCTAGAAGGGTATGAGGGATTGCTCATCAACCCTAACTCTGAGTTACCCAAGTTTTAGGCCTGTGATAAACAGTTGGGTTTGGTATCATGATCTTCTGAAGGTCAGCAGGCACAGGTTCTCTTTTTGCACTAGCAGGATAAATTAATTTGAATTGAAGACTGAGAGTATGTTTACACTACGAGTGCTACAGTGGTACAACTGCATAGTAGATCCATCCCCTCTACATGCAGTGACTAGGTGGACAAAAGAGTCCATCTGTCAACCTAGATGCTTCTGGGGGCGGGGGGGGCTAAGTCAACCTAACTGCGTTGAACAGGGCACAACATTTTTCAGAGCCTTGAGCGATGTAGCTAGGTCAGCTTAAATAATGAGAGTGCCTTGGGAGCTGCCCTAAAACATATAAATTTAAGTACATACTGTTAATTTAAGTGCCTAATCTCACCTGCAGATGTTAAAGTATTGGGAATATTTTACACCCAGACTCCCCTAAACTCACATGAAGCCCCATTAATTTCAACAAGTCTCCATGTGGACATGGGTCCACATTCGTAGAGCCAGTTGCAGGATCAGTGTCGTGGTTTGTAAAGCTAGGTTCCTTTGGAATTAAATGCTACGTGAATGTAAGATTGGAAGAAGCAATCATGCACAAGTCCTTCTGGAATGATGTTTGACCTAATAAGTCTAACAATCTTCAGTACTTCCACCAAGAATGAGCTGTTGTTAATCAGTTGACTCAATGGTAAGAACATCCACTCATTTGAGCCCTTAAAAACAATGAAAAATGGCCACTTACATAGTTATCCTCTTTTAACATACCTTGAACCTCACAGGTCACATTCATCATTTCACTGACCATCTCCACATCTAAATAAATCCTGTATACCTTCAGCATTTCGACGGGTATACAATTCAGGCGCTATGTTCTTTACCCTCACACTGTAATAAAACCTGAACTTTGACATCAGCAACATACATGTCTGTGAGGCATCTGCATACTTATGAACTGTCTAATGTGGTGTTTTATCATTGGGATATATGATGAACAGTGAGTTGCAGACAGGTGAAAGTATAATCCAGGAATCTTTGAATGCTAGTGTGCTGTTCTAACCAATGGACATTCTTTCTTTAAATTAATCTGACGTAAAGGCTAGAAAAGCTAGGGGTCTGAAGAAGTATCTAAGACTGTTCTTGTTCCAGTGAAAACTGTATGAGGTAGGGAGTAAACGTCTTTACATATGGTTTGTGATATTTTATTACAGCTGGCTGAAATTTTGCAATTTCAATTTTGATGTAAATTTGCAACAAAAAAAACCTGACAATGTTTTCATGAATTCTCATCCCCACCTCTTTCAATTTTTGGGCTAGCTCTATATATTTTCCCTTGCAGAAGGTTGAATTTAATGACTTGTAAATTAAAAAAAACAATTATTTTTGTATTCTTGGGTTATTTCTGGCTTTACAAACTGAGTTAAGCTAGCCTGGTAGTGTGGCAACAGAATAGAGGATTGGTGGAGATAATGGTTTAGGAATGACTTTGGTGATTGATTCATCTTCCTGGTTTAATTGAATTTGGCTGTGTGAAAAGAGGTGATGAGGTATGTTTATAAGCTATGCGTCTGTTGAGTAAATAGTAATACAGGCAATCCTGGAGAGTGTTGTACATCTCAGTCTCTTGATAACAGCTGGGATACAATAATGGTAGTGATGTATATTTAGTTAAATAGGGAAAACCTAGGCAAATGGGAGAATGAAAGTGTACAAAAACAATTGGCCCTATTTCTATCAATAAATACACAATACTATGGATGTAATACATCAGTAAAATGACAGATTGCCCTTTCTCTTGTGTGTTATGTAAAATAGATGACTAACATAAGCTAATGATGCTTTCATTAATACTTTTCCTTAGGTATTCTTAAGCAAGTTAAAGATTACATTAAAGAATGTAGCAAGTGCCAGGAAAAGCTAGATCGTTCTAGATCCCTGTCAGATCCTTCTGAAATGCTGGAGGAGCTAGGACTGGACACAAGATCTCATGAAGACAGTAATGAAACAGATGATGAATTAAGTAACACTGCATCAGTCCCAGCTGCTTCACCAAAACCTGTGAAAAAGAAACCAATAGCAAAACATGAGCTTGTATTTGTAAGTAGCATTTTATCTACTTGTAAAATTATAAGATGTTAATTTAACAGTCTTAGGGTATGTCTACACTACGGGATTATTCCAATTTTATGGAAATCGATTTTTGGAAACAGATTATATAAAGTCGAGCGCATGTGGTCACACTAAGCACATTAATTCGGCAGCATGCGTCCATGTACTGAGGCTGGCCTCGACTTCCGGAGTGTTTCACTGTGGGTAGCTATCCCATAGTTCCCGCAGTCTCCCCACCCATTGGAATTCTGGGTTGAGATCCCAATGCCTGATGGGGCCAAAAATTTGTCACGGGTGGTTATGGGTAAATGTCATCAGTCAATCTTCACTCCGTGAAAGCAATGGCAGACAATCATTTCGCACCCTTTTCCCTGGATTGCCTGGACAGACACCATAGCATGGCAACCATGGAGTCCATTCAGCCTTTTTTCACTGTGTCCGTATGTCTACTGGATGCTGCTGACAGATGCGGTACTGCAGTGCTACACAGCAGCCTCCCCTTGCATTTACAAGTTGGCAAAGATGGTTACCAGTCATACTGTACCGTCTGGTTACCAGTCATACTGTACCGTCTGCTGCTGTCATGGGTGCTCCTGGCCGGCCTCGGTGAGGTCAGTTGGGGGCGCCTGGACAAAAATCGGATTGACTCCCTAGGTCATTCTCTTCTTTAAGTTTTGTCTAATGGAGAGTCAGTCCTGCCTAGAATATCAGGCAAGCCTACTAAAGAACCAAAGAGGCAAACGGCCGCTCTGGATCAGAGCCCCAGACATCCCGCAGAAATGATGAGCTGCATGCCCCTGCAACAACCCCACGCGTTGCTTCCCTTCTCCCCCACGCCTCTTGGGCTACCGTAGCCGTTATCCCCCCATTTGTGTGATGAAGTAATAAAGAATGCATGAATAAGAAACAGTGCTGACTTTATCACCTGTGCAAGCAGAGATCAAAGGTGGGAGGGGAGGGTGGTTGGCTTATAGCAAAGTAGAGTGAACCACCATTCTGCACTTGCTCAGCCTATAGCTGAAAATGGGAATCTGTGATAAGCACTAGGATGGAAGCACGGGCAGGACTGAATCTCCATTTGTGTGTGGGCCTTTGGTTGACACTGGTAAAATACAAAATGTCCCAGGATATGTATGTTGGGGGACAGTTCTAAACGGCAGCTTAATTTTTTTTATTTGCAGCAAAATGTAGAGGTCTAAGTATCTGATTGTGAGCCCTGGTAGCAAGGAATAGGCTGGAGTAGGAGAGCAGCCTGAGGCAGAAGCCTCCAGCTGCCATGATATTTCAGGCAGGACTGAATCTCCGTTAGACAAAACTTGAAGAAAAGGACCTGGAGTCATTCCCATTTTTCCCTGGCCGACCTCACCAAGGCCAGCCAGGAGCACTCGCAGGACGATGATGACGGATATGAGTGCTACTGTGCCGTCTGCCATCTGCAAGGGAAGGGAAAGGAAGGGGATGCTGTTGTGTAGCACTGCAGCACTGCGTCTGCCAGCAGCATCCAGTAGACATACAGTGAGATGGAAGAAGGCGAGAAATGATTTTTTCCCTTTGCTTTCATGGAGGAGGGGGCGCGATGACATATACCCTGAACCACTTGCGACAATATTTTTGACCCTTCAGGCTTTGGGAGCTCAGCCCAGAATTCCAATGGTTTTCAGAGAGCGCGGGAACTGAGGGATAGCTACAGTCATCAGTCTCCCTTTCCTCCCTGAGCGTCCATTTGATTCTTTGGCTTTCTGGTACACATGTCTCAGCTCCTTAAGTTTCACGCAGCACTGTATTTAGTCCCTGTTGTGGCCTCTGTCCATCATGGCCTTGGAGATTTTTTCAAATAGTTTGGTATTTCGTCTTTTTGAACAGAGTTCTGAGAGAACAGATTCATCTCCCCGTACACAGATCAGCTTCAGTGTCTCCTGTTCGGTCCATGCTGGAGCTCTTTTTTGATTCTGGGACTGCATGGTCACCTGTGCTGATCGGCGCTTCACGCTGGGCAAACAGGAAATAAAATTCAAAAGTTCGCGGGGCTTTTCCTGTCTACCTGGCCAGTGCATCTGAGTTCAGGTCTCTGTCCAGAGCGGTCACAATGGTGCTCTGTGGGATAGCGCCCCGAGGTCGAATTGCGGCCACACTAACCCTAATCTGAAATGGCAATACCGATTTCAGTGCTATTCCCCTCGTCGGGGAGGAGTACAGATATCAGTATATTAAGAGCCCTTTATATCAATATAAAGGGCTTAGTTGTGTGGACAGGTGCAGGGTTAATTTGATTTAATGCTGCTAAATTCAAGATAAACTCGTAGTGTAGACCAAGCCTTGGTCAAATTATTATTTATCATAGCCCTTACTTCTGCAGTATGGTCTGATACTAAATTTCACTGAATGTTCAAGTAGAATAGAGCATATTGCAGTGTTTAGAAACTGGATCTAAATGAGTGTCCAGATATCTATTTTTCTGTCATTCTTACTCTTCATTTTTGTTTCACAAAAGATTGTGTGTGTAGGAATTAAAAAAAAAAAAAATTCCACAGGTTTTTGATTTCTTTGTATTGTTTTTCTCTCGTTTTGTCTAGTTTTGCATTGTGTGAGTATAATTTTAAATAAATGTCTAAAAGGGACTGTTAGAAAATTGAAACAATTCATTAAAAGTCTTACTTTTTCAGACAAGCTGATCTTCTTTTTGGGGTGGACTCGATTTTTATCATGGGTTTTCTACATAAAAGTGTGTGCTTAATACAGTAACTCCTCACTTAATGTTGTAATTATGTTCCTGAAAAATAAAACTTTAAGTGAAACGGTGTTAAATCCAGTTTTCCCATAAGATTTAATGTAAATGTGGGGGGTTAGGTTCCAATGAAATTTTTTGGAGGCAGTTATATACTGTACAGTACTGTACTGTGGTTGGGAGGTACCCCTGGCTTACCGTGCACAGTCACAGCCCACTACAGGCAAGGACGCTAGGAAGCACCTTGCGCAGCGGCAGCTTCCCCCCCAGAAAAACAGGTGCCAACTTTGCTGGGGGATGCTCCAGGCCCGCCTCTTCCCATCCCCACTCCACTCCAGGCCCACCTCTTCCCACCCTCATTCCACCCCCTCTCCAGAGCACACCGCATCCCTGCTCTTTCCCCTCCCTCCGAGAAAGTCCTGAGCGCTGCCAAACAGCTGTTTGGTAGCAGGGGAAGCACTGGGAAGGAGGGAGAGGAGGTGGAGAAAAGGAACTTGTGCAGTGCTCCCTGTAAAGTCACTGCTCTTCCAAGCACTGGACAGAACACGCAGCCAAACAACGTTATAAGGGAGCATTGCACAACTTTAAATAGGCATGTTTCCTAATGGAGCAGCGACGTAACTTTGAAACAACATTCAATGGGAGGACGTTAAGTGAGGAGTTACTGTACATATTCTTCGCAACTCAGAGATTGATGTAGATTTCATTTTTAGAAAGTACACACTATACATTTTTAAACAGTGTTTTATTCTGAAAACTTTTCAGATTAGTTTTACAGCTGTATCAGAAGACGAATGATTGTTTGGTTATTTCATTTACCAAAGGTATTGAATCAGATATTTGTGAAGTCATTGGGAGGTGAACTATCTTCAGTTCAACAGGTTAATCATTAATATTTGGAGGATTTTCTTGCCATGCTGTATTAAGAGGAGAACATCACGAGAAAGACATTTAAATTGTTTTATTTAACTAAAACAGCGTTAAGTATTCTGGATTTTTATTCTTCAGCAGCAAACATACGCTTGTTTTATTAAAATATTGTATGTCCCTCGCCTCTCACACCTCCAGACTTCTTCTCCTTGTCCAGATCTATTTCACTCCCAACAATCTTCTCCTCTATTAATTGAGGTTTTTGAAACTTTGCACTTTTAGAGAGAGGTAAGGCATTGTCTCTGTGTACACAAATTTGCAGAAGGACAGTATAGTTGAGGGCTGTTATTTCTCACCTCTATATATTGTTTGTTTATTTTAAAATATTTTTGCTGTTAACAAGCATGTTATCTCTGGAGAGACAAATCCAGGGTTTGAGAACTGCAAAACTAAGCATCTCTGATGGTATCTTCTGGACTGATCACTGAGTCCCATTGGGTAGGTAAGATAGAAAGCTTAACCTAAATAATCTGTACAGAAGCCAGTGGAACCCCATAAGATTAGGTCCCTAACCCATGAACTATTGGAACTCATTTACAAAACTTTTCTTAAACGTTACATGACTATATTGTCTCATACTATAGAATTAGAATTTATAATCCCTATTCCATGATATCTTTGAGCTATAATGTATCATAATTAAAACTATCTTTAGATAAAATGTTTTTTGAGGAAAAAATTTATCAAAAAATCTGATTTAAATTAAAAAATCTGATTTATTTTTTAAAAAAAGCATTGATTTTTATCCACGCTGTCTTTTTTCCAGAAAAGAAGAACTGTCTAGTGCTCAGTAAGAATGCTTAAAAAGATAAATGTAAAGCAGCTCTTTGTAATGGATTTGTTTATTGCAGGTTGATAGTAAAGGCCTTGTGAAGCAGTCTTCTTCAAAACATTCTCTGTCAGTTTTAAACCAACTGAACCAGCAGAGGCTTTCCAATCAGTTCTGTGATGTTACTCTGTTGATTGAAGGAGAAGAGTACAAAGCACACAAATCTGTCTTAGCAGCCAACAGCGAATACTTTCGGGAGCTTTTCATCGAAAAGGGAGCTGTCTCCAGTCATGAAGCAGTAGTGGATCTTTCAGGTAAGTAAGCTCCAATTTCAAAAGATTTTAAGCAGAAAATGTTAAGTAAGGCTTAGTGAATGTGGTTTAGTAGCTTCTGAATATGTAAGGAGACTGAGCATTTGAGCTCACTTCTTGATTTAGAAATGTTGTGTGGTTTTTGGACTTTATGCTAGACGAAACCATTGTGATCATATAGTCTGACCTTATGCATAACACAGGCCATAGAATATCAGCCAGTAATTCTTGTGTAGCCTTTGAATAACTATTTTTAATCTGCTTAGTTGTGTTCGTGCTTCGTATTGGTTTATTGACTTTAAAAGCAGGCAAATGCCTGAAAATATAAAGGAATGTTCATTATCTTCTGGAAGAGTTCTTTTGCCCGAGCAAACTCCTTTGGTCAAGTGGCATGTTATAGGCAGCAGAAAACTTGACCCTTCAAGTCTCTTGAAGTCAGGAGAATATTAATAAAGCTTCAAAAATAGTGTTTTCATGGCAAAAGTTATTGTACATAGCACATGGGTGAATGCTTGGTATGTTGGTCTACTAGTACTGGCCTTTCTTCTTGTTTCCTCTCCAATTCCTATCCTTCTGTAGTTTAGATGGATGAACAAATTGACTTTTAGCATGATAGTCCAGAAGCTGCCCAAAGGTAAGTTTCAGTGGTTCTCATAATTGTGGGTGGAAAAATACACATTTTAAATTAAGTTATTCAGTATAAGTCTCTTGAACCCTGTCTCTTTTCTCTCCTCTTTCTACCATCCTCTGCTATATCAATTTTAATCTTACTCCTCCTACACTTTTTCCTTAATGCAAGAGAAGCAAAAAGATACCAATTAATTTAGGGCCAGGATTTCTGTTTCAGAAAGCATAACAGTACCAAGCTTTATTTAGAAGCAGTTTAATAAAAAAAAACTTAGTTGAGAAACTTCCTCAAGTTGTATTTAATATTGTGATCCTAGTGTGTTTGAATCTGCAGACTTCCATGCTGGGAGAACACGTCTGCTTACAAGTGAGATTCTAATTGAAGCCATATGGAGTTGCTGCATTAGCTAGCTGATAGACATTACTCTAAAGCAGAGACCCATCCAAATTGGGACGTAGGGGGGCATATGGATTAGCTTGGAACAATTTGGTGATCGCTATTTGTTTTCTATAATCTCACTTTCTGTAATCTCCATACAGGTTTTTGCAAGACAAGTTTCCTCCCTTTACTGGAATTTGCTTATACCTCAGTGTTAACTTTTGACTTCTGTAGCATGGCAGAAGTTGCCATGCTAGCCCGGCATCTCTTCATGTCGGAGGTCTTGGAAATCTGTGAAAATGTGCACAAACAGATGGAAGACAAACAAATCACAGTGTACCAAAAGGGAGATATTCACACTGTAGAGTCTACGCAGAGTTTACCGGAGCCGAATGCAGTTGAAACGCAGCCTGTGGACAGTGTTGAACAGCCTTTATCTACGGAAGTGGTAAACAGTGAAGTAGTAGCAACTATGAATGGAGCATCTCCCAGTACTGGACAAGAGGAGGCGATGGCACTGCAGTCTGACTCTCAAACTTCAGAGCCTACAGGGGATATAACTGATAGTCTTTCAGAGCCTACAGTACAGTCTGTTTATAGTGAAACAACTGGAAATGAAATAAAAATAGAAATGGTACACAGCATTGCAAATAACATTGTTTCTGTCATGCAATCTGAGCCTCCAGTGGCAGAGGACATGGAAACATGCTCTCCGACAGAAGTTGAGACCGCTCAAAATGAGAGCAGCACAGCAAATGCAGAAATCACTTCTGAAGAGTCTTTAGAAGCACTTAGGCAAAAACGTGGCAGGCCATGTAATGCAGAGGGCACTCCAGTATCACAACCTGAGAGCATCATTTGCAGCCAAGATGATACTTATAAAAGCAAACTTCGTCAGCGTTCTGTTAGTGAGGGTGGATATATCAGATTGCACAGGGGAATTGAGAAAAAGCTACAGAATAGGAAGACAAACCCCAAATCAGCAATACAGCAGGTATGAAAAATATCTTTGCTTAGTACCTAGCTCTAGTTTTCAGTGGAAGAAAATCTCCTTTGTTTTCAAGATAATGTAAAAAGACCACTTTCATTTCACTTCTAAGCAACACCTTGGACAGATAAATATTAATGTTAATACAACATTAGTACGGATAAAAATAATTGCTAATACATGTGACAAATATTTGTGTGAAAACAACCAATATCCAAATTTCTTGCAGTCTAGTGACCTTAGTCAGTGTTTCTCAAATGCGGCCACCATTACTTTTTTTTTTTTTTGCCGCCATAGCCTTCTAGGCAGTGATTGAGGGGGAGGAGGGCAAAGCATTCACCCCTTCCCTGGGGCCACCAGCAGGGATTGGGCCCTGCCCCCCTCTGGAGCCACGAACACCAGAGGAGCAGGCAGCCAGTGTGAGTTTCCCCCCCTTTCCCAGGACAATGGAGCTTGGGCTTTTGGCTTTAGCCCTGGGGCACTGGGTGGCAGGCTCTGGCCATGGGGCTTCGGGTTCCAGTCACAGGGCTTTGGGCTCCATCTCCAAGCCGTGGGGCTTCAGACTCTGGCCCTGGACTCACCCTCCACCCCCTATTGCCTATGGTCCCCTGCTGTATCCCAACACACCTCTCCAGTCAGAGCTTAATTTGTCCCCGGGCTTGCCAGGGCTGAGTAAGTCTGCTGTGAAAAGTGATATTAACAAACCTACAAATACCAGTTTTCACAGGAGCAGACTTACTAGCTAGCAAGTCTAAAAACAAAAGAAACAACAACAAAAAAGAGAGAAATGTTCAAAGCACCTTTTGTTTCTATTCTGTTTAGGTCCAGTAAAGAATAGAGACAATTGTACATTATTTTTTTTTATTGAGTCTGAAAAAACCCCTACATAAATAAATTACAATGATTTGGACATGGATATATGTATATTTATTTGTTTTTCCTAAAGTTAATTACGTGTTTTAGGAAAAATTGTCAGAGTGGCCACCAGCAGGAGTGGGTGGCTGCACTCTAAGGCCACCAAAAATTTTCTTGTGAGAATCCCCATCTTAGATTTACTGTTGCTCCAACAAATAGATATTTTATATGCTCAAAATATTCAGCTCAGTTTGAGTAATTTTTGATGCCTTTTTATGTCATAATTGAATGTGTGAGTGCTCCCCTAAAAGTTTCAAAACTGAGATTATTTTTAGATGGGGTGTGTATGTGTGGGTGGGGAAACCCAGCTATTTAATTATATCTGACCATTTTACCAACAAGTCTCCAAATTTTTGGAGGCTGAAAATAAAGTATATTTCATGGGGGGAAAAGTATGAGACTCTTAGTCATCTCATTGTGTACAGCTCCTTAAACGTGGTCCTAAATCAGCGCATTGCCAACCTCGCTATTAAGCTTGCAGATTGAGACAGTTCTACTTATAGATTACATAAGAAATTGAGTGAAGAACATCTAAGGTTGCAAAATTGAGCACTCATGTTAGGAAATGACAAAGTTAAGGTTGTTGGGGCAATCTTAATTCAGCCCCTTTGTGTGTGTGTATTTTGATACAGTCTTTAATTACATAGTGACATGCATTTTTTCCCCAAAGGACACTTTAAGAGCACAGGATGGACAGCTTTCACTGAATTCAATATTTCTTTTAATAAAATTTGCATCCCAAGATCTTATTTACCACACATTATCTAAATGCTGTATTGGAGACAAAATTTATAATTTCCCTTGGGGCTCCTTTATAGAAGCTCTCACTCTAGTATCTAAGTGTTTCACAAACACTAATGAATTTATCTTCACATCTCTGTGAAGTGGTGGTATTATTCCCATATAACAGTTGAGGAACTAAGGCACAGAGGTTAAAGCCTACACAATCAAGTGTCCCCTAATTTTGAATGCCTTGAAACACTTGGGGACTGATTTTTTTGGTCCAGACTTTTCAGTTTTCAAGCATAGTTCCCACTTTTCAGTTGTAATTGTGAGTGCTAAGCTCTTTTGCAAATCTGGTCCCATTTGTGTCAAGTTAAGCACCCAGAAAATGACACAGTGAACACCTGACTCATTTGGTTTAAGTGACTTACCTAACATCACATAAAAACTGTGGTAGAAGCAGGGATAGATTCCAGTTCTCCTGGGCAACATTCAGTTGCCTTAATCATAAGACCATCGTCTCTCTTCCTTCAGTCCCATGCCACATTCACTAATCAGCACTTCCAACTTCTGCAACAAATGGGGAGTCATACAGACAACAGTTTTGTTCACTGCACAGCTCTGATTCTCTTTCTGAGCAGTCTGTCCTGTGACTGGATGAGACGAGTCTTGTGAAAAAAAACAGTATGTGATCATGTAATTAATTACATACTATCAAAAATGCATATGCACAAGGGGGCCAAATTAAGATTGTATGTACAAGCTTAATTCTGGTATTTCCAAATTTGAGTGTTTTAATTTGCAGCTTTTTAAGCATACTTTTAATATAGACTTTTTTGTACGTGAATGCCTAAGTGTTTAAGAAGAGCAAACTGAAAAAAAAATTCCATCAGATGGAACCATAGTCCACCCCCACATGAGTCAGCAGTAGGGTTGAAATCTTAAGATCTACAACCCAGTCCTCTGCCGCTTGACCTAGTAGAATAACTGTGGTGGTAGCAATAAGAGGTTATTAAACAACTAAAGTGTACTTAAAACGAACAACATGTGCTGGGTGATCATCCAAGACTGCTATAACGTGAAATATATGTCAGAATGGAGGTAAAATAGAATAGGAGACACAATGCAGGAGTTCAGGACCCAAATTTAATTAACGCATTATATTTTTAACGAGCGTCATCGGCATGGAAGTGTCCTCTGGAATGGTAGCCAAAGCATGAAGGGATACATGAATATTTAGTGTACCTGGCACATAAATACCTTGCAACGCCGGCTACAAGAGTGCAATGCGAACACCTGTTCTCACTTTCAGGTGACATTGTTAATAAGAAATGGGCAGCATTATCTCCCTATATAAATAAACTTGTTTGTCTTAGTGATTGGCTGAACAGGAAGTAGGACTGAGTGGACTTGTAGGCTCTAAAATTTTTCATTGTTTTTGAGTTATGTAACAAGAAAAAAATCTACATTTGTAGTTCCACTTTCACAATAAAGAGATCTCATACAGGTACTGTACTGCAGTGAATTGAAAAATACTGTTGCATTTTTACAGTGCAAATATTTGTAATAAAAATAATATAAAGTGAGCACTGTACAATTTTTACACTTTTTATTCTGTGTTGTAATTGAAATCAGTGTATTTGAAAATATAGAAAAACTCCAAAATATTTAATAAATTTTAATTGCTATTCTGTTGTCTAACAATGGGATTAAAACTGCGATTAATTGCAATTAATTTTTTTGTTAATCACATGAGTTAACAGTGATTAATTGACAGTACTAGTTTTTCCACCCACCTTGCTCCAGTTTGCTCTATCCTCACTACTCAAAATACATTTGTCATGGACTACAGACTGTCTTTGTACACCTGACCTGTGAACCATCACACAGCAGGCATAGACTCAACTTCTTCCATTCCACATGTCTCTTGCTGTCTGAAGATTATCAGCATATTGCCTTGCCATATTTTTAATTCATTCTGACCCTCTGACAGTCCATCCATCCACCTTGGTCCAGCAGTTTATGCATTTGATTTTTTTTTAAAGTGCCTGTTCTATTATACTAGGCATTCTTAATAAGTATTAAATATATATTTCATGTAACTATTTGTGAATCAAGCAATCTATCCTCATCCAAAAACTAACCAGGTGAAAAACTTGTAGAGGTTCTACGTTTGTCACACTACTGTTCTTCTCAAAAGCCAGAGGCAATACATAGGGTATGGCTACACTTAGAATTTCAAAGCGCTGCCGCGGCAGCGCTTTGAAATGTGAGTGTGGTCAGAGCAGCAGCACTGGGAGAAAGCTCTCCCAGCGCTGCATGTAAACCACATCCTTTACGGGTGTAGCGTGCAGTGCTGGGAGCTGTGCTCCCAGCGCTGCCGCCCTGATTACACTGATGCTTTACAGCGCTGCATCTTGCAGCGCTCGGGGGGGTGTGTGTGTGTTTTTTCACACCCCTGAGCGCGAAAGTTGCAGTGCTGTAACGTGTGAGTGTAGCCAAGCCCATAGACTTGAATTACACTTTCTCTCAAGACACAGCCTGTGCAGGGGTTTCATTCCTGAGACTTGTCTACAGAATGTAATAGCCCCTGTTTAGCAATTGGTAGCTAGTATTTAGTGTAGTGTAGAGACATGGACATGACTGGGTTTGCACCATTGAGATAACTGAGCTAATCTGTTTCAGGCTGAAATTGAACTGGGAGGATAGATGCTCTCAGCCATGGAATGTGCCCATATTTAGGTAGGGATGTGGATTTGCACAGACAGCAGAGAGTTCAGGAAAAGAAACTGGAGCACAGTTTGTCCTGAAATAGTCTCTCAGCTACTTTATTTGTTATACTTACCTAGACTTAATACTTTATGACTACTGGGAGGGTGAGAGTAAGAATAATTTCAGGGGCTGTCCTGTATATCTTACTGTCTCTCAAACTGAGAGCTTTTCTTTAAGTGAATGGTAAAAATATACTAGCTTATCTGGTTTAGCTGGCTGTACACTTCTACCCTATTATAACTCCACCCGGTATAACATGAATTTGGATATAACATGGTAAAGCGGCACTCCGAGGGGGCGGGGTTGCACGCTCCGGCGGATCAAATTAGCTTCAATATAACGTGGTTTCACCTGTAACGCGGTAAGATTTTTTTGGCTCCCGAGGACAGAGTTACATCGAGGTAGAGGTGTATTCTTAGAAAAGGAAACAAAAATCTCTGAGAAGGGAACTTGAGTGAAGAACCTAATTTAGATGACTCAATCTGAAACAGAGGAGACGGTGGTCACTTGAAGAAGTGGAGGAAGTGTGTTACCTGTCACTTAGTTTTCCTAAAACAAAAGGTCTGCGATTTGTAATAATCACTGTTTCAAAGCAGGCATATTCTCTTAAAACTCAGATATTGATTCTTCAATCTAGATGTTACTAAGGTGGCATCCAGTTTATGGTGAAACATTGTTCTTAACGTATGATCTGCAGTATCGTAGGTGCAGTTTTATTAAACAGTTACTAGAAACTTAGTACAATTTGTTAACGCTAAAGTAATTACAGTGTAATAATATCTAGCTCTTATATAGTAATATTAAAAGTAGTATAGTAATGAAGGTTGATGCTTAAAAGCAAGTATAAGACAGAACATAGTACTTTTTATTAGAAATTATCATTGTTTTCAAATTAGGTTGCCATGAAGTTAGTGCAAAGAGGGAAGAAGATGAAGCAGCCCAAAAGAGATACCACAGAGAACAATGAGGTGGAAGCTCAGATCAAATGCACTGAATGTGGGATGGTTTTTCAGAGGCGTTATTCGCTTATAATGCATACACTGAAACATGAAAGAACTAAAGATTACAAATGCCCGGTAAGTCTGTCTTCTTACATTTTTCAAAAATTCCTCTGACTTGGTAATTGCTCTTAAGGTTGCTGTTAGCACATACATTTATTTTTGTCCTATGGATTTAGAAAAGTCTGGAAGTGAATGTTATTGGGAACTGATCCAATGCAAGGCTGTTTCTGCCAGTAGTTGTCTCTGCCACTATTTTAATATTTATAACTAATAAATTAAGAACCTTACCTGAAAGTTGAGATGTAATGCATATTTATGGTTTTAATAGCTGGATTTATAGAGTAGCTAATCATATTACATTGATTTCATGTTTATTTACAAATGTGAAGCTTTTTCTTAAACAAGATCATTCAACAGTTTTGAAATAAGTTAAGAAAATAATGCACATTATAGTTCCATGTATTTTCTTTCCTAGCTATGTAAAAAAGAGTTCCAGTATGGTGCCTCTCTACGTGCTCACCTTGTTCGACATACCCGAAAAAATGAAGTGAGCGCTGCAGCTGCTAGTATAGAAGAGACGGGAGCATCAGAAGTGAAAGGAAGAACTAAGCGGGAGTTTATATGTGATATATGTGGAAGAACTCTACCCAAGCTCTATGCTCTCAGAATACATATGCTCAAACATACAGGTGTAAAGCCACATGCATGCAAGGTAAAGAAAATACATCCTTCCCTGATGTCTTAGACATTTGTAATGACTTCTTGATTCATTAGTAACTACCCTGTACCTTACAACCTAGGTTAATCTTAATCACTTCACAGTGCCTTTGTGAAAAATAACTAATGTAAGAACTTTGATTTGAATATAATTTGGGATTGAAGGGGAATTAGAGGGAATGTAATTTCCCAAATTGGAATTTGGCTGAAATACTAGAGTTAATGCCCGTTGTCCCAAGATGTCTTGGGATTTTTCATTACAAATGGTCAGGATGTCTGTTTTTATGATGTATACAAAGAACTCTCCAGCAGCGCAATGTCCTGCAACCCCAGGCTCAGAAGTTGGTTCTGTGTTGGTTCAAATGGAGGAGTGCCCATCCAGTGATTTACTAGCACTAGTCTTTGGTTTTTCCTTTTTTCTCCCTTTGATATGCTAACCCAGCCTGACTGCTTAGATGGAACAGCATGTCATGTTACAAACATGTCATATGGTGTGATGGTGATTTGAATGACAACTACAACTCTGCCTCGATATAACGCAAACTTGAATATAACGCAGTAAAGCAGCGCTCCTGGGGGGGGCGGGCTGCACACTCCGGAGGATCAAAGCAAGTTCGATATAACGCGGTAAGATTTTTTGGCTCCTGAGGACAGCGTTATATCAAGGTAGAGGTCTACCTCAATGTTTCATACTTATCTGGGAGAGTGGCCTTTGTCCAAATATGCATATGGTGATCTCTGCAACAAGAAATAAGACCAAATAACCAGAATGTTAAGGACAGAAATTTTTTTTGCAGTTTGTACAGTGCTTTCCTGCCGACATCAAGCCACAGGCATGATCAGCTAGGTTTCCCAAGTAGCATACTTTTTTTTACGTTACATTTGAAGAGAAGGTAACATTTATGCTTTGAAAAATCTATGATGAGATGCAGTACTGTCTTTGTCTCAATGACTTGTAAATTTTAAGATTTATATGATCTTGTATACTTTATCCAATTTTTTGTTCATAGGTCTGTGGAAAGGCATTTACCTACAAGCATGGATTAAAAATGCACTTGGCTCTCCATGAGACACAGAAGCAGTTCAAATGTGACTTGTGTGAAAAGTCTTTTGTCACAAAACGGAGTCTTCAGGAACATATGAGCATTCACACAGGTAAACAGTGGGCAAGAGTGAGAGTAATGAGAACCATGGTATGTTTATAAATACTTTGGGGAATATAAAAGTTAATCCATTAATTCTGTTGACCCCTGTAGATAGGGTCATAAGAACATAAGAATGGCCATAATGGGTCAGACCAAGGGTCCATCCAGCCGGCATCCTGGCTGCCGACAGTGGCCAATGCCAGGTGCCCCAGAGGGAGTGAACTTAACAGGTGATGATCAAGTGATCTCTCTCCTGCCATCCATCTCCACCCGCTGACAAACAGAGGCTAGGAACACTATTCCTTACCTATCCTGGCTAGTAGCCATTAATGGACTTAATCTCCATGAATTTATCTAGTTCTCTTTTAAACCATGTTATAATCCTAGCCTTCACAACCCCCTCAGGCATGGAGTTCCACAGGTTGACTGTGCACTGTGAGAAGAACAACTTCCTTTTATTTGTTTTAAACTGCTGCCCATTAATTTCATTTGGTGGCCCCTGGTCTTATAGGAACAAGTAAATAACTTTTCCTTATTCACTTTCTCCACGCCATGCATGATTTTATATACTGCTATCATATCCCCCCTTAGTCTCCTCTTTTCCAAGCTGAAAAGTCCTAGCCTCTTTAATCCAAACCCCTAATCATTTTAGTTGCCCTTCTCTGAATTTTTCTAATGCCAGTATATCTTTTTTGAGATGAGACAACATCTGTACTCAGTATTCAAGATGTGGGTATACCATGGATTTATATAAAGGCAATAAGATATTCTCCATCTTATTCTCTATCCTTTTTTTAATGATTCCTAACATCCCGTTTGCTTTTTTGACCACCGCTGCACATTGCATGGACGTCTTCAGAGAACTATACACGACGACTCCAAGATCTCTTTCCTGATTTGTTGTAGCTAACTTAGCCCCCATCATATTGTATGTATAGTTTGGGTTGTTTTTTCCAGTGTGAATTACTTTACATTTATCCACATTAAATTTCATTTGCTATTTTGTTGCCCAGTCACTTAATTTTGTGAGATCTTTTTGAAGTTCTTCACATTCTGCTTTGGTCTTAACTATCTTGAGCAGTTTAGTATTGTCTGCAAGCTTTGCCACTTCACTTTTATCCCTTTCTCCAAATCATTTATGAATAAGTTGAATAGGATTGGTCCTAGGACTGACCCTTGGGGAACACCACTATTATCCCTCTCATTCTGAATTTACCATTTATTCCTACTCTTTGTTCCCTGTCTTTTACCATTCCAGTACATGAAAGGATCTTCCCTCCTATCCCGTGACAGCTTAATTTATGTAAGAGCTTTGGTGAGGACTTGTCAAAGGCTTTCCAGAAATCTAAGTACACTGGGTCCACTGGATCCCTTGTCCACGTTTGTTGATCCCTTCAAAGAACTCTAATAGATTAGCAAGACATGATTTCCTTTTACAGAAACCATGTTGACTTTTGCCCAACAATTTATATTCTTCTATATGTCTGACAATTTTATTCTTTACTATTGTTTCAACTAATTTGCCCAGTACTGATGTTAGTCTTACCAGTCTGTGATTGCTGGGATCACCTCTAGAGCCCTTTTTAAATATTGGCGTTACATTAGCTATCTTCCAGTCATTGGGTACAGAAGCTGATTTAAAGGACAGGTTACAAACCATAGTTAATAGTGCTGCAATTTCTCCTTGGGTGAATGCCATCTGGTCCCAGTAACTTGTTAATGTTGAGTTTTCAATTAATTCCAAAACCTCTTCTAATTACACTTCAATCTGTGACAATTCCTCAGATTTGTCACCTACAAAGAACGGCTCAGGTTTGGGAATCTCCCTAACATCCTCAGCTGTGAAGACTGAAGCAAAGAATCTGTTTAGTTTCTCTGCAATTACTTTATTGTCTTTAAGCGCTCCTTTTGTGTATCAATCGTCCAGGGGCCTCACTGGTTGTTTAGCAGGCTTCCTGCTTCTGAGTTTTGAGTTTTTGGCTAGCTGTTCTTCAAACTCCTTTTTGGCTTTTCTTATTATATTTTTACACTTAATTTGGCAGTGTTTATGCTCCTTTCTATTGACCTCACTAGGATTTGACTTCCACCTTTTAAAAGATGCCTTTTTATCTCTCACTGCTTCTTTTATATGATTGTTAAGCCACGGTGGCTCTTTTTAGTTCCTTTACTGTGTTTTTTAATTTGGGGTATACATTGAAGCTGGGCCTCTATTGTGGTATCTTTGAAAAGTGTCCATGCAACTTGCAGGGATTTCACTCGAAGGAATTTGTAAAATGTTTTTTTTTCATTGGACACCCATTCAAGAAAGACGTTTACATCCATTTTGAATTTCTGTTTGGACTCTAAGACAGAATAATAAATATACAGATATATTATTTTATTTTTGATGCCCTCTTTACAAACATAGAATAAAACAGGTCTTTGCCTTGAACTATGCATCTAAATATAGGGAGACATGGTCTGTCCACTTTTTGTATTTATACCTGTAGCTTTTGCATATCAGAAATGAGGAAGTTCCTGGAAAGCCTGAGTAAGAGGATGGAATAGGCTTTACACTTACTATTTATCCTTTTGAGGGAGAAAACTAAGTTGAATCTCCTGCCTCTTGGATTTCAAGCATCCTCTTAGATTTAATATTTTCCTAAATTTGTTGTAACTGTAAAAATGCTAAGATAACTAGCATTTACTATTTGTGGCTGCACTAATTAGGTTGGTATTTGTGTAGAAAGATGTTCTGTTTTTCTTAAATGCGTTCATTTGATGTGATTCAGTGGCTTAATTGAAATGTAAATTACTTTCTAGCACTTCACTCTGATCATTGTGATTTACACTAGTTTCCCCAATGTTCCAACAATGTTTGTCTGCATGTGACTTTATACTTATAATCTGGGAGTTGCGTGGCTTTTCAAAAAAGCCATCTTCGTTCCACTGGCTGAGGCTTTTGCCCCAGTTTAAATGTTCTCTCCAACCTCACTTCACAGGGAGCCACGACGTTGCAATAGCCATCCCCTTAACTGAGGAATAGAGGACTTGTGTAAGAACTTGTGAAATTAATGCCTTCTCAGATATAAGGAACTGATAGGAAAGCTTGAGAGTGAAAAGAGAATGTGAGATATGACAGTATAATAGTTTAGTGTGAACTTTAGGTATTTTAAGGTAGCTTAATATATTGAAGTCCTGTGTATTTTTATTTCCTGGAGTGTGATGTATCAAGAATTGGGTACAAAAGATTGTTTTTCTTTACAATGCAGTTTTAAGTTCCAGAAAATAGAAGGGTTTCTACATACCCTCTTACAAATATCCTTCTGGTAGTCTAGTATTCAAGAACAGCCTTATAGGATCTGGGAATTTCCTGTTAAGGTAGCCTCCCATAGATCCAAGGTCTGATTTCTCTTCCCGTGCCCCCCATTCATGTATGATGAACTATTACTAAAGTTGATGCAGATGCTGTGCTTTGACTGTTTGCAATCTATTTCTTCCGCAGTAAATTGCTGTGGTTTTTTTTGTTTTTTAAGATTGCTCAGGGTTAAGATAAGAACAAATTATAATTAAAGGGTATGAGATTTTTGTCTGAACTTTTTAAAGTAACTTATGATACAGTAGTTTAAAGTTTGCTGCTCAGCATCTTCTTCAAATATATACAGCAATATTATCCAAGATTATACCAGCATGTACAGAATATTCTTGAAAATCCCAACTAGATTCCAAGTGTATATAATTAAACTTCCCTCTTCCTGTAGTAATAAAGCTCTGAGTACTTCAGATGAATTCTGTAAAAATTGTGTACTACCTTTAACACACTGCAGGGAGTTGGGGCTCAGATGGGAGACCTGGCCTTGTAAAGTATTTTTGTTGTTGTTCTGTTTATAGGAGAATCCAAGTATCTTTGCTCCATTTGTGGGAAGTCTTTTCATAGAGCCTCAGGACTTAGTAAACACATAAAGAAACATCAGCCAAAGCCTGAAATTCGTGGATATCAGTGTACTCAGTGAGTATAAATTGACCTTTAAGTCTCTAGGATTATTAAAGACAGTTTCATTTGTCTCATGCTATAGTTGGTCACATGAAATTATTTAGAATAAAATATGTTAAGCTCTGAGGTGGAAAATGCACTTGCGAAGTTCATATAAGGACAGATGCAAAGTATTCCTTTTAGGAAGGAATAATCAGTTTGCACACATGCAAAATGGGAAATGACTGTCTAGGCAGGAGTACTGCAGAAGAGTGTCTGAGGTCATAGTAGATCACAAGCTAAATATGAGCGAACAGTGTAACACTGTTGCAAAAAAAGCAAACATCCTTCTGGGATGTAGTAACAGGAGTGTTGTAAGTAAGGCATGAGAAGTAATTCTTCTGCTTTACTCTGCACTGATGATGCCTCTAGTGGAGTATTGTGCCCATGGCCGGGAGCCAGGGGCAGGGAGCACACGGTTGGGGCCCAAGCAGGGGGCAGGGCAGGAGCAGAGCTGGGGGCAGAGCGGGGCTGGATGATGCTCTCTCTCTGCTCTGTGCTGGGGCTGGCCTGGGCCCTGCTGCAATCCCCTAGTGGAGTGTCACCCACAGTTTGGGGACCGCTGACATAAAAGTTAAAAGGGGGAGAGAGAAAAAATGTTCTCTTTAACCTCTGAGGATAGGACAAGAAGCAATGAGCTAAAATTGCAGAAAGGGCAGTTTAGTTTGGACATTAGGAAAAACTTCCTAACTCTCATACTGGTTAAGCACCGGAATAAATTGTCTAGGGGTATTGTGGAATCTACATTACTGGAAATTTTTAAGAGCAGGTTAGACAGATGATTGCCAGGGGTGGTCTAGATAATACTTAGTCCTGCCACAAGGTTTTTTCCAGTCCTATGATTCTATATATTGGAAGTGAAAGGCTTGATTAATATTATCTTGATCATGCTTGTCCTCACCCCAGATTCGATTTAGATAAGGTTGTTTGGGGTTTTTGTTTTTCCCCTCCCTCCCCCATGAGAGTGTTACAGTTTTCTCTAACAGTTTTGAAACTGTATTAGGTAGAACTGGGAGAGTGGTAACCTCTTCAGCAATGAAGGGTCTTCTACCTGCTCCTGGTCTTATTTACTATGTAACTAATTTCAGTTAAATTGGCACATGACTTTACATAATGTACAATAATAGGCAATAGCCTCATACGGTACAGAGTACACTGTACTTAGCATATAGTCAATTAACAATTATAATGATTAAATGGAAAAACATTTCATTAACTCAAATTTAAGGCTGCCTGGTGATAGCTTTTGCCATTCCTGAACATTGAGTTCAGCAAAACAGAAATTTCCAAGAGAGTTAAGGTAAAGACCCATGTAACCTTAACTCTTCCTCCTTGAACTTGCAATAGCTACTGGGAATGATCTGTATGCATTCCAACTTCATTCTCTATGTTACGTGTAGGTGTATTGAATGGTGGAGGAATAAGCTGGAATGGCTTGCAAAATCTGTGATTGTGCTATGAGGAGATCTTGGGATTAGATTGAGGAGCATCCTAGAGCTGTGATTGTGATCTGAGTAGATATGAGTCTTAGTCCCCTCAACATGCCCTCACCATGTGTGTTGTCAAAGGAAGGAGGTGCTTGTGTATCTTGAAGTTCCAAAGTGCATAATTTCAATACAGAATTGTGTAGACTATGTCAGTAGTAGGGCACTGAAGTCTTCTTGCTATGGGTATTGTCAGTAGTGAGGTGGGATCTGAGAGTAGTCTGTGGATTTAATGATGTGTAGGGAAAAGTGTATGTTTAGATATCTTGTGTACAAGTGTGAAGGAGTTATAAAGGGGTATGAAGCGCTTATTAAATTTTATAAGCGTAGTATTCTCTCTGGGGGGAGGGAGGAGCTCAGTGTTTGAGCGTACAGCAGGTACAGGTAATGCCTGTCCATTACAGTGAAAAGGCAGAGTTGGGAGTGTGTGTGTTATGGGTGTTTACTTTAACTCTGAATTTCCTGGGTTTCAGATGTTTCAGTTTTACTGAGTTCAGTATTCTGGCAGGACACGAGCTATCACTGGGCAACCATAACTCTGGGTTAACAGTTTTTTGCCATTTAATTTTCTAGGTATTTAGACGAAGACGAATGTTAATTAGTGATCATTTAGACTGTTCTAGTTCTCACTAGATTTGATATGCTACTGTGGCTAGATAATAGTCAAAAGACTTAGCTTGTATATAGTGCTTTTCATCAGTTGATCTCAAATAACTTTTACATGAGTAGCTCCATTTTACAGATAGGAAACTGAGTCTCAGAGTGATGGAAGTTATTTACCCAAGATCACCCAGGAGGCAAGTGGCAGAGCTAGAAATAGTCCTAGCCCAGTGGTCTTTCCATTAAGTCTCAGGGTTGCTGTGAGATTTGTCAGTGCTTCTCCTCTCTTTGTACATTTTGTTATAGTGGAGTGGGGATAGTTGTCACTTTGAAATGTTTGCAGTGAAGAGCTTGTGTAACCCCAAAAGCTTGTGTGTCTCACAAACAGAAGTATGTCTAATGAAAGATATTTCCTCACACACCTTGTGTCTCTAGCTGCTAGCAAGGCTCATGAGAGAAATCTCATCCATGGTCTGTGACCCAGATCCCTGACAGTTTTATTACATGGTAGCAACAGTAACTTCAAGCATGTAAAAGAAAACTGGGGAGGAGGAGTGTCCTTGTCCACCCTGTTTCCATCCCATTAAGCTATTAGTTGGCACTGTAGAAGCCATAAACATGTAAGTAATTGCTCTTTATTGTATCCTGCCCTATGCTGCTGTGTATACATATCATAGGCATCAGTTTACTAGAGGACCATAAGCGATGCGACCTTGGTTATGTATTCCGAGCTGCACACTGAACTGGGCTCTTCACTACCACTATTCACTCCCAGCTGGTGTTTAAATTTGTTACCTTCATTCCCTTCATCCCAGATCCCTGCCCACATGAAGGGGTAGGAGAGACGCCAGATCTCTGCAGAGGTCCCAGCACATACACAGAAGGGGATAATTCAGAGCTGACAGGTGCCTCCCAGCCCTTGCAGCCACAACTTCCTTTGCTACCCTTGCATAGCTGAGAGTTGCATTGACCTAACTTGGAAATAGTCAAATGCAATCAGTTGAAAAATACCGTTCCCTTAATACATTTAGGTTCACAGGTGTATTTAAATTCCTGGTGCGTTATAACAAACGATTGAAAATCTCCCCCAAACAAGAAGATTTTGTTTTGAGGAGATTCTCTCACATTTATTTTCAAAAGCACAAATGACAGTTGGCACCTAATTGCAGTTTATGCCTTTTGAAAATCTTCCCTTTATTATATACACATGCCAGATTATTTACTACCTACATTGCAGACGTGGTTTTAATGAGAATTAATATATATTTGTTACACTTTTTGAAAAGTATATATTTATAAGCATATAAGTTTTTCCTAACGGTAGACAAGAACTCACTTGTCTTGGCAAGGGGGGCAAGGATGTGGGGAGGTATTTGGGAAATTTGGGTTGAGGGATTGGCGAGGGGAGTATCTTTGAGAAGCAGAGCTAGCAGTTGTGTTGAACGTGCTTGAGCAATCTGAACAGTAAAGCAATTTAATGTCTGCTTTCCGAGTTAATCCTCCATGGTTCCAGAAAAAGAGATACCAGATCCTTCATAAGCATAGCTGTTCTAGCTTATAGAACAACACTTTGTGTACTGTAACTTATGATGTCCTAACTCTCCATAAGTCTCTCTTTTTGGGTCCTGGATAGGAATTAAACAAACTTTTTTTCCCTATAACAGAGCAATTAAAGGAAATCAGCTTTCCGTAACTGATAAAGGGAAAATCTGCCTGAAGCCCATCATATAAATTTCAGATCTTTAAATTAGCTGCTATTCTTTTTAATCTCCCTTAGTGTAGAAGAGGATTACATAGTTAATATAATTGTTGCTACTGTAAACCATGTCTACTTCATGAAGCCTTCCAGTCTTTTAAATTACCAATATATACACCTCTACTTCGATATAATGCTGACCTCAGGAGCCAAAAAATCTTACTGCGTTATATCGAACTTGCTTTGATTCACCAAAGAGTGCGGCCTGGCTTCCGCCCCCTCCCCGCGCACTGCTTTACTGCATTATATCCGAATTTGTGTTATATCGAGGTAGAGGTGTACTGGGCTTTAGGCAACATGTAAATGATTAAGTACAGTGTTTTTGTGCCATTGAAATTGTGGTCTAGGAGCCTCATTTTTGAACAACCCTCCCTCCATAGTTATCTTATCTCATTATGATCCTGTCTTATGTGGGAGTCGGAAACCTTTATTGTTACAGATGTGAAAAAAGTTTCTATGAAGCTCGAGATCTCCGGCAGCACATGAACAAGCATCTTGGTGTGAAGCCATTCCAGTGTGAGTTCTGTGGGAAGTGTTACAGTTGGAAGAAAGACTGGTATTCCCATGTGAAGTCCCATTCTGTCACAGATCCGTACAGGTGAGTGAGGGTCAGCTCACAACTGATGTAAGCTGAGCACACTAAGGTGTTGCAGACCAGTGAGGATCTGTTTCTGAATGACATTGCCAAGAGCTATCCATAATTACAGGGGATGTAGCTTTCAGCAGCAGATATAAAAGAATAACTACATATGATCTCAGTTGAAGAAGAGGATCTTAAATGTTTATGGATCAGTGTCCTAGCAGATAAAGCGCAAGATGGGATGCTAGTTGGTGTCTACTGCAGTTCACCAGATCACACTAGAGAAAAGGATAACTGGCTCCTTAATATATAGGGGAGGAAAAAGCTGTGTGATCTTTGGGGGCTTCAGTCTGAGTGACATGCTAGAGCTCCTAGGCTGCCAGTAGTAAAATGTCTTTGGAGTTTTTAAAACTGGTAAAGGACAATTTCCTAATTCAGCAAATGTTGCTTCCAACATGGCGGGAATTCTATATTAGACCTCATCTTGATAGATAAAGGTATTGATCACACAACTAAAAATTAATGGTTGATGTGTGATACAGGTGATCATGACTTGATTACATTTGTTGTGTGCAAACAGAATGAAATGCAAGCCAGTAATACACACACACAAACGTACACTTGGTGCTTTAAAAGAGCTAATTTAATAAAGCTGAAAACAATTATGAGTCAAATTAGCCAGGAGAGAGGGTTTTTGCCCCAAAAACAACAATCCCAGAATTCACAGAGAGAGGTTAGTTGGCTTAAATAAACCAGAGTGGCTTAGAAGGGAAGTGAAAGCAGCTTGCGCTGTCTCACTCTCTCTTGTGTAAGAAAACTAGCTTTCTCTCTCAGTTGTGGAATTTTCTTTTTGAGCAGAATTCCTTTCCCCAGCTGATTTGACTTATTGTTTATCAGCTTTGCGAAAATGGTACTTTTAAAGCACTGCGTGTGTGTTACTGGCTTGAACTTTATTCTGTTTGCATACAACAAACGTAGTCAAGTCATGATCATTTATGTCACTAAGCAACCACTAAATTTCAGTTGTGTGATCAATATATATAGGTGGGGGACGGGGAGGCTTGGAAAGATTAAATATAATGACACATATCTGGTTTCACTTCCCCTCTAAGACATTTAGTGAATTAAAAAAAAATCCTGCCAACCTTAAATATAAATTAGAAGCGATCAACTTCCCCTTTTTTCTGTTGGTTTTGTGTGTTGTGTCTCTCTCTCGTTGAATGATTAAATTTTCATCAGTATATGTTGATAAACGTTAATTTCGCTGTACACACAAACTGACAAAAATATTTCTGTTGATGATAATAAAAATGTACAGATAGGCAAAGTAATAAAAATGCTGCTTGAAATCTTACTAGAGTCAAAATTCAGTGATTTAGAATTTTGAATTAGACTTGTGACAGACTAGTGAAATTAATAGTATAAACAGGTGTGGTTTGGATTTTAAGGATATTTACATTGTCAACATGACAGGTCAAAATATACAGTTTGTGTTTTAATGGTTTGTAAAGCTTTAATTATCTGACCCACCCTCCAATAATTTCCCACAACTGTGAACGTTTAAATAGATAAAAATCTAAAATAATGCTTAAAAATAAACATCAATATCTGTTGAAATTCTGGAAAAAAAGTCAAATTCTGCAAAGCCTATTTATATTAATTGCTATAAATTGTAGAAAATTGGTAAGAGAAGCAAAAAGTCACAAGGAAAACTCAATAGCCAGCAAAATTAAGGAAAATAAGGAGTTTTTTAAATATATGAGGAACAAAAGGAATCCTAATAATGTTATTGGTCCATTGCTAGATAAGATAGTACAATTTTCAATAATAATGCAGAAAAGGCAGTGTTCAATAAATATCTTCTGTGTTTGGGAAAAGGTCAGATGATTTCATAATCAAAAATTACAGGAGAGTGGTATAACGTCAGTCAAAATGGATTTATGGAAAATAGATCCTGTCTAACTTCATCTTTTTCTGATGGGATTAGATTCTAAGGCCAGAAGAGACCATTGTGATAATCTAGTCTGACCTGCATAACACAGGCCATAGAACTACCCCAGAATAATTAATGTTCTTGAAAAAATCCACTTTCGATTTAGAAATCCACCACAACCTTTGGCAAATTGTTCCAATTGTTGATTACCCTCACTGTTAAAAATTTATGCCTTTTTTCCACTGAGAAGTTGTCTAGCTTCAGCTTCCAACCACTGGACCTTGTTATACCTTGAAGAGCTTGTTATCAAATATTTACTCCCATGTCAAGAACTTGTAGACTGTGTTCAAGTCAGCCCTTAATCTTCACTTTGTTAAGCTAAATAGAGCAAGCTCCTGGAGTCTGTGGCCTGGTCTACATTTAAATATTAGATCAACAAAGTTGTGTTGCTCAGGGCTGTCAAAAAAAAAAAAAAAAATTTGCTCTCTGAGCACAGTAGTTAAGTTGACCTAACCCCCACTGTCAACCTAGCTACTACATCTTGGTATTAACTACATTGATGGAAACACCCCTTCTGTCAGTGTAGAAGTTTCTGCACTACAGCGGCATAGCTGCAGCTGTTCTGCTGTAGTGCTTGTAGTGTAAACGTAGCCTGTCACTATAAGGCATGCTGTCTAATCCTTTAATCGTTCTCGTGGCTCTTCCAATCCCTTTCCAATTTATCAACATCCTTCTTGAATTGTGGACAACAGAATTGGAGACAGTATTCCAGCAGAGGTCACACCAGTAACAAATACAGAGGTAAAATAACCTCTTTATTCCTACAAATTTTGATTTATGAAGATACTAATATTGATATAATATACTTAAACATCTGTAAGGAATTTGGCATAGTGCTGCACAATATTTTGATTAAGAAACTAGAACTATACAAAATTAACATGGCACACATTAAATGTGCTAACTGATATGTCTCAAAATGTAATTGTAAATGGGAAATGATCATTGAGCAGATGTTTGCAAACCACACAGATTCAGAGAGCAGTAAGTAATGAAGAGGATGGATCACTGACGCAGACGTATCTGGAACTACATCCAGTTCCCATCAGTATCTTCAGGGAAAACTGAAGGCTGATAAAGTTCCCCATGGAATGCTTTCAGGAAGCAAAATGGGGATACATCAGAATTATGGGGCATCACTAGCATACACTTCAGGATCCTGAGCTCCATCTGTTCATCAGTAAACTATGTTTAGGTTTTTATAAAAGATGCATCACATGGTTAGCATTTTAGTCCATGTCCTGTTAGGCCTTTCCTGTGGGTGGCAAATTAATAATTATACATGGAGGAGTTATGGTTATGTTCATTGGTTGAATACTTGCATTTCTTAAAACATATTTTCTCCTAATGTGCAAATAGCACAAACCAGGTCACTAAGGCCGGAAGCAAACTTATTAGTACAGAGAATATATGCTATACTATGTCAAAACATTTTCTTTGCATTAATAATGTACAAATAAGTGTTTGGCATAGCCAGTACTTCCAAATTCAGATATCATCTAGAAAATAGCATTGAGAGGATTCTGTAGGCTATTCCCTAAAGCGTATGAGGGAAGATGGGTAATACAACAAACTTCGTTACTTGGGGTACTTTACCTCTGCCCTCACACCTCCGTCATTCTCCACATATGCTTGCATAGGATGCATCCTCAAAGATAACAATATGAGCTACAAGTATTAATGCATGTGAAACTTTAGGGGGATTAGTATATCTTGGACACAGTTAGAAATTTTTGATTATTAACCTGTGTGGTTTTGGTGATGTGGAATGGTGAGTGGAAGCTTGTGTCAAGGATTAAGAAAACGTGGGTGTAGTCACACGGCACAATAACATTTTAAAATCTGAAACCATTTCTCTTACACTGGAGCATCAAAATCTAACATTTTTAATTACAAAACTGGCATTCCTTTAAACTTTCCCTATTTGAGTTAAAAGGCATTTTAAAAGCTTAGCCTAAAGAAGGCATGGGATAATGGTTTCAAGCATGTTTTCTGTATCTAACAGGTATTCATTTCACATTTTAGATGTAATGTGTGTGGCAAAGAATTTTACGAGAAAGCTTTGTATAGAAGACATGTAAAGAAAGCCACTCATGGGAAGAAAGGGAGAGCAAAGCAAAATCTGGAACGTGTGTGTGAGCACTGTGGAAGAAGATTCACCCAACTGCGAGAATACAGACGACACATGAATAATCATGAGGGTACACAGAAAATAAGTGATTGTGTCTTTTCTGTAAAATACTAGTATTTTAACAATAATATGTTTAGGGTGTCCATGAGTGGGGAGCCACAGGGAAGTTGTTACGGATCATTAAGTCAACAGAAAGTAGGTTTACACTCATTCTGTTGTTTAACATGTTTCTAGAGACTTCCAAAAGTAGATATTAGAATCCTTCTGAAACCTTATAGCACTGGTCATGCAAATAGACACAAAAGGTGTATTTTCAGTACTCTGTGAAGGGTTTTAATAAAAACACATTTTTCAGGAGTTTCTGAGAGACTTGGTTAAAGTTTTTTGTGTGGGGCAAGGAATTAATATTGTGTAAAAATCATAAAAATATTCAACTTCTAAATAAGTGTACCTCTCAAGAAAAAACAAAAAAAAAAGCCAAGAGTGTAAGTGTTTGAAACCAACCACTCTCAAATTCTTAAAAATATTGTTTCCTTTTTTTAGACTGAAATTTGTCAGTTCATTAGTTTACAGTGGAAACTAAAACCTTTAAGCATTTTGGGGACAATATGAACAGAACGGTTGTAATTAAAAAGTTTCCAACATATGCATAAGCATTTCATAAGGAAACTCAGCAAATGACTTGGAATAATGGAATAGTCTGACTATGTACTTCTTCACACAGTTTGTTATATTGTGGCAAAAATCACTTTTTCTAAACATCTTACCCATAAACGACTGTTAAGTCTAAAATCTCATTCATTGCTGGGGTAGAAATTTAAGTGTTTACATTAAAAAAAGAAGCACCTATAACGTCCCATAATTTTCTGCTGTAAATCTGTAGCAGCAGTAATATAGGAAGTCAGCGCTGAGATTGTTTTTCTTTTGTATGTCAGTGGAAATAGTATTTACACACACACACACACACACACACATACACACACGTGTATATATAATATAATATTATACATAATAATTTTGATACACACTGTCTGGAGGAAGAAATAATTTGTGGCCAATATCAAACTAGGGATTTCAGGCTCAGTGGAAGATGGACACACAACTTTGCAGAAATTAACAAAAATCAGTGGAGTAGGATTTGGTTTAGCAAGGTGCCAGGCAGTACCTTTGGAGGAGAGATGGTACCAAACAGAAGGGCAGAATAGGAGACATGGGTGTAACAGTGAGACTCTGTGCCTCAGGCACTCCTAAGGCCATACACACAATATGGAGATACGCTCCATATAAGTGCCTATGTAAAGTTTCAGGGCTTTTTCTGTGCCTGCACAGATCCCCATTAACTGTCTGTTGCATCTCTATGAATGGAGATTGTAGCCTTTCCTTACCTTTGATACCTCTCTACTAGTAACCCAACCTGTTACTCCTACCTCACAGATTTAAATGAAAATGTATAGTCAGACAAAATATGGTTTTAAGAAACAGAAGCACCATAAACACGGAGAGAAGCTTTAAAACCTAATCTCCTGGTGGCATTTCAGAATGATATATAATGGAATGGAATGAAATAAAAAGAACCTTTAACTATATCATAAAATATTTTCTGAAATCAAATAACTTGTTTAGGAGATGGTTTGTTGGAGATGTTCAAAAGCAGACTAGAAGTAAGATCCTTTTAAGGGAAAATTCTGTCCAGCAATGGAATAGTTTAGATGGGCCACAAGGTTTTTGTCAGCCTCTCCTCTTCTGACGTTCTGTAACTTACAGGCAAAGCACAATTTAGTAATGATTGTGTTGTAACTCTTGACCTCTATATATGAGGTTCAGCTATACTTCTAGGATGAGATTTCCTAACCCACTCAGCATTGGCCTTCAAAGAACAAGGCCATGCTGAGTACTTGTGAAACTAGCCCCTGTAATATATTATTCATTTGTATTACAGTAGGACCCAAAGGCCCCAGTGCACTACAAACGTATAGTAGGAGGCTCTTTCCTCCAAGAGCTCAATCTGGATTAACATATCTGATATAGTTGTGTATCCTTCCCTCTAGCAGACTCTTGCTCTGGGCTGAGGGGTTTTGCAGCGCTCTTCAAATAGTATATAATGCACTCAAAATTTGTAAATAAGATTTTCTCTCTGATATGTGACTAGCAATTGTACCTCATGGTTATCTATGAGAACAGTGGTTTTCAACCTTTTTTCATTGGCGGACGCCTGAAAAATTTCAGGTGGAGACACGGACCCCTTTGGAAATCTTGGACATAGTCTAAGGGGTCTGTAGCTCCATCTGAAATTTTTCAGGCGTCCGCCAATGAAAAAAGAGGTTGAAAACGATTATTCTGTGGTAACAACAACCTTTCGCTGACTCCTTAGACATAGTCTCTGGACCCCCAGAGGTCCGTGGACCACAGGTTGAAAACCACTGTATTACAACATTGTCTTTTGTGCCTGGAATTTGTCATTCTCGTTTACACAGATTTACATAAACTAATAATCTTCCTTCTTTTGTTTTGGTGATCAGGTGTTAAGCCTTTTGAATGTCTGACTTGCGGAGTAGCCTGGGCTGATGCACGTTCCTTGAAACGTCATGTGAGGACACATACTGGAGAACGACCATATGTCTGTCCAGTATGCAATGAAGCTTACATAGATGCCCGGACGCTACGGAAGCATATGACCAAGTTCCACAGGGATTATGTACCTTGCAAAATTATGCTGGAAAAGGACACCCTTCAGTTTCATAACCAGGGGACGCAGGTGGAACATGCCATCAGTATTTTAACAGCAGACATGCAAGAACAAGAAACCGAGATTAGCATTGGCAGTGAGGAGATTGAGACTGTGGTAGTGGCAGGAGAAACAATTGAAGCTGTTGCAGCTACTGAGGAATGTACATCAGTATCCACTCTTTCTGACCAAAGCATCATGCAAGTGGTGAATTACGTATTGGCACAACAGCAAGGACAGAAAATAGCTGAAGTTACACAAGCCATTGAAACTGTGAAAGTAGAAGTGGCCCACATTTCAGAAACAGAGTGAACACCATCCCTAACAGAGAGCAAGAAGAGTGCAGTATTGTCCTGTAACAAGCTAAGTATTAACTGTATTTGAGGCTTACAGTAATACTGACTTTCAGATACTGAATTTCCTATATTGAGTTTCTTGGGTGCAGAATGATATTGCACAATGCACTGATTAAAAAAAAAAAAAAAGGTAAAAATGCAGATACTTCATTACTGAGCAAGTTTGGAAGACCGATTTCTGCATCAGTCATAATCAATTAGTACAGAAAGCTCTAAAAATAAAATATTTCCTGTGTAATGGCAGTAAGTATCATGTTGTAAATTTTTTTATGAACTTTTACAAAGAAGCTGTGCTAGAATTGTACAGCTGTTTCCGTAGAATTTTGCCTTTGTTTTAATATGTATTTCATCAGGGTCAGTGAATGAAGTTTAAGTGATGGGTTCTGTCCTCTTTTCTTTTACTCCCCAAATCAGGGGATGTTGGACTGCTGTGGAGTGTGTGTTGCCTTGTGAGGGGCTGGAAACCTGTGGTATGGGGTCTTTTGCCTTTAGGTAGATGTGCTAATTGTGTATAAATCTACAAAGTGTGCTTCAGACATTTTGCAAAATTAGCTTAAACTCCTCAGGACTGTGTGGCAGGTCAGTACACTTAAGGATTCTGCAAACCATTGTAAAATGACTTGCATAAACATATAACTGTAACCAAATTTACTCAGTGAGGTCCATTGGAATCTGGGGAAAAAAACTCTGTCACTGGCGAGCAGTTACTTCCATAAGTACAATGGGATCAATAGGGCTACTCAAATAAGTAACTACAATTCAGTGTGAATAAGAGGTTTAGTCTGGCCCGATATGTGCAACCCTGTTTAATTTATTTTGCTAATCGTTCAGTTGTGTAAACAAAGCTTTACACTGCTTCGTTGTACTTACCCAAGGTAGGAGAACTAATGATGGATGTAGAACTCTTCTAATTTTATATTAAATTTGTGGAAATTTCCACATGAAAAAAGTGTAATTGGGTGCAGTTCTTTGGGAATGGGACACTGTAGAAATCATCTGGTTTTCCACCTACTGTATCATGGAGAATTGTTATTGAGAAGCGGGGATCGTGGGAGTTGTTAATTCCAAAATGGGACAGACAGCAGCATTAGGATAGAATAATATGAATGTCATAATATCATGTTAAAAACTAAATTTGTGACAAATATGCTGGAAATCTCCAAAGGCTTATTACACCACAGCTACATGAAAACACATGTAAGGCAGGCTGTTAACCCTGTTACATCTCCTCATCTTTGTGGAAGAACTTAGTGTCTCTGTAGGTTAATGTGTTAAAATAAAATGAAGTGGAAATATTTGTTCTAATATTAAAGAAATCCTATGCAATGAAGTTGCTAGTATCTTTCTCGGTGAATATATAATTCCCCTGGCTTTTGCTGGAAGCAGAAGCCTTGTCTCTGTCTCTCCCAGCCCTGCCAATCTCTCATACTTGATAAAATCATTGTATCATGGCCATACTGTTGTCTGTATTGAGGGACCTGCCAATCCACTTTCATGTGTATTAAAGCAACATGTATGTTTGGCATATTTGAAATTCATTATCTTTCAGTAAGATACAGCTCCAGACTGAAGGCAACAGACCTATGGCAATGAATGAGAGAGACAGTGTCATCCAATCCTATACACACAACAGGCGAAAAATGAACGACTTAAGCACGTACGTACATGAGGATAGCTGAGACCACCTTTGAATTAGTATCCTTGTATTAGTTTCAGCCTGTGTGGTGACATAATCTACCCTCATTCTGTAATACGCATACTGAGAGTGTTTAGTTCAGGGACTAAAACAGAAGTGTAGATGTAGTTTAGAGTTCATGTTCTGAAATGATATAGCATAAAAGCTTGTACTGCAAAAGTATTCAACGGGGTAAGACCACTGGTCCCTGCTAGATAAACTTAACAAATTTGGTAATATTACAATTTTCTTCTGCAGCCTGTGAAACTGGCTTGCCTTACACATTAACAAAATATGTGGCAAAATCCCTGACAAGGTGTCTAACTCATCTGAATTAACATTTCGGTAATGTTCCATCACTTAGCTGAAATATCTCAATTTAATAGGGTGTAAAACAGACCACTTTGTGTATTTTGCATGCATGTAGATAAGCTGTTGAAAATCTTACTTTTAAAAAAGCAGTAACTAATGTAATTACATTGAGTTACTGCCTTGGGTCTGAACTGAGCTGTAGGTTACTGTATTCCAAAGATCAAAATGTCTTCTGTGAGAACTAAACATGATGGTGATTTGATATTATTCACACACACCCTGTAACTCTTATAATTGTGCTAGTCTCGAAATATTGCAATGCAGTAAAATTGCACAAAACATACACTTGAAAAAAATAGTGCTAGTTGTATTTTCGTGAACACTTGTATACCCAAAAACATTATGGATAAGCACTCAGGAAGGATCAGTCCATCATAATATAAACTAAAAACAGCGGTAAGTGTAACAGTTCTTACAGCCATTATAATGTGAAAAGATTTTAATAGATTGTTAGGTAAATTTCCAGATTTTCTGAGTACTAGTAATTTATGCTTAAGTATATATTGATAAAGTTGTGAGGAAACATGTTCAGGATAACTATTTGTAAATATTGTTGAGAACTTCAATTGTATATTCAGTGTACTACCTTACAACACAATACTTGTTAGCATCTTAATTAATCCTTGGACACTTTTATTTGTCCATTCCTCTGGAGACAAAGGAGTCTTGAATTTAAAAGAAAAAAAGTATAATGCCTTCTGTAGGAATGAAAATATTTGTTTTAATTGGCTTTATGACCTGCCACTCAATAAAATTACAGAAAAGTTGTTACATAAAAAATCAAGCCAGGAATATGAAAGTTAAAGGCTATGGCACCTCTTCCTTAATACGTACAGTTGTGCCTTAATTTTTTTCAGAATGGCATACAGTAAGTAGGGGAGTATCATTTAGCCTTGCTGTTCCTGGATTTGTGAGGTTGCCTTTATTTATTTTTTTTAAATATACCTCTTAAATTACTAGTTTGAGAGGTTACTACACTAGCACAATTTATGTGAAATCAGGCATAAACATGAGCATTTGATTGTTGAAGCTAGATTTTTTGTTTATAAAAACTCATGAGAAACTCAGTCTATTTCTGAAGTATTCCTACTAAATTCCTGGACACTGAATTAAAACGTCTTTGGTTTGTACATTCTGCTGTTTTGGTTGGTGTTAGATGTATAAAGTTCTGGTTATTTCTGTCATTAAATAAACTGATCTTTGCCATTAATTATTTCTAAGCAACTTTCTTTTCAGAGAAGCTCACTCCAGAATTATACTTTTTGTGGTATGTGGCCACAGAATTCATGTTTAGTTGCAAACTACTGAAGGGACTCAATTACCGGACTGCAGTGAACAATTCACGTTTTACAATTCTGGATGGCCAGATTAACTCCTTCCTAGAGAGTTAGATGTGAAGAACATTCATCATAGCAATTTCTCATGCGTCTGCTTTAGTCTCATGAGACCTTGAGGTCACTGGCTTTTTACTATGATGTGGTGGTCCCTTTCAAATGAAGGGTGAGGGCAGTAAGGGGACTGCTTTATGCTCAAGACCTTTGCATATTTTACTTAATTCCAGGCTTTCTGCTATATAATTTATGAGGCAGGACCACAGCCTGCTCTCTCTCCCAGTTGATTTCCCGGTTTGTTATGTATGTTGATACGCATTCAGGGTGTGGGTAATTTTTGTTTTGACCAGTAACTGAAATTGTAGAAGTTGTCTGGTTAAAAGCTGGAAGTTTCCACAGTTAGTAACTTGTCCCCCAGAAAAGATGCAATAATGGCAGTGAATTTTGCTATCCAGCAAGCACTCAAGGGCTTTGGTTCTGAAGCAGAGAGGAGCAATCTGTTAGGCAGCAGCTGATTACTTCTGATTTGGAATGTGCTTGTGGTGGAGGAGTGTGAATGGAGGTTTGAATCTTTTGTTCCATGTCCTGTTAATCTTTGACCCCAATTAGCTGCACCCTCCCTCTCACCCTGATATGCCAATATGTCCAACAATAGTGAACAGTCATGTCATATTTTGTTAAAATGATCAGTGAGGAACTAGTTAAGATTGACACTTCAGTTATCACCTACAGAGCAAACAGCTGATTGAGATCCCACTTCCCTGTTGCACTGTTTGTCTGCCTGAGCCTGCAGAAAACATTGCTGCATCAGTTTATGTGCAATTCATATTGGTTTTCTTTGCACTCAGTCGCTATAGACTTGCATTCTTTTATGGTTTCTCTATTAATAAAGGTTTATATTGCAGTAGCATTTAGAGATCAAGGTGTAGTTTGTTCGTTGAGTAGCAGAACACTGAGTTACAGCTTAGTCAATATAACTTGCTAGTTTTAGAATTACCTTAACATGAGGAGGCCAGTAGCCTTTTCATACAACTGTTTGCACAACAGCAGTTGAAAGAACATCTACAGTGGGATTTGATGACACATGGATATTAAATGCATTCATGTTTAGACTTGTACTGCACAAAGCAAGGTACAGACTTTTTGCACATGAAACAGCCCCTTTGTTCCCCTATTTAGCTGTATCCCCTCCTAAACAAACCCACCCAAAATAAATTTAAAAATTGTGGAACTGACATGTTTACCCCATTACATTGTTCACTCTGCTTGTGTATTTTATGCCTTCTCTCCTCCCGGGTCTGTCTTGTCTATTTAACAATATTGTCACATTGTGAGAAGAATCACTGGAATGACTTACTAAGGATCATGGTGACTTCTCCATCACTAACCATTTTTAAATAAAATCGGATGTTTTTCTAAAAGATACTCTAGGACTTATTTATGGGGATCTCTAGAGCCTGAGTTATACAGGAGGTCAGATTAGATGACCAAGTGGTCCCTTGGACTATATGAAATTATGAATTGTTTTCTTGTACTGATGTCTCCTGTCTTAGACTGTCAGCTTTTTGAGGCAGGGACTGTCTTTCTGTGATGTATTCAGCACCTAGCACAATGGCATCCAGGTCAATGAGTGGGGCTCCTAGCTGCTACAGAAATACAAATAATCCAGCCTTATCTTCCTTATGATATTGGTATCCAGGGATAGGACAGGAAGAAATACCTAGAGAAGTATGTGAGATCAGGAAAAGGGTGAAGGATCCTGGGCAGGTGCCTGCTTTGGGGCAGAACAGAGTAGGCATGTGGTGGTATCAAGCTAATCATGGGGTAACTATCTGCAGAATTTAGGTATGAGAATGGAGTTCTTAACTCACAGTTGACTAACTACTGTCTGCTGAAGAAATCAGCTTGATGAGGGATTCTCAACCTGGGTGTCCTTCTAGGAAGCTAAGACAATCCAGGCCAAATTTGAGTAAAAGGGACATTGCAAGTTGGCACTATTGTAGAAGAGTGGATCCAACTTTTTTTTTAAAAAGCAACCTTAAGTGAGGCATAATTCAAAAAAAGTTGAGAACCTCTGTGTTAGATAATCTTGTTCCTAGTAGGTGAAGGGCCATGGGAATTGCACCAAGAAGATGACACCATTTTAACAGTTTGATTCCTTCCTGCTTTGCCTCTTGATAGAATATAGCGCAGCGCTGTTTTTTGTGAGGACCTGGACTGTGGCTCCTTCCACAAGTCCAAAGGAATGAAATAAGCCGTGTGGATAAGGTACTGGAAATGTCCTTGGGGGATTCCCCCCTCAGAAGCCATTCATCCAATTGCAGGTAAATACGTATTCCTTACCATCTCAGGTGGGCAGCCGCTACTGCCAGGCACTTTGTGAGTACTCTCGGCAGGACTGTAGACAAGCTGAAAGGGTACTCTGTATGGATAGTTGTTGTAGCTCACTGTAAACGTGTGCTGAAGATTGAGAGCTGCAAATCAATGCTAAACCTTGAAAGAATTGAGAGAGGCTAGTGTTGCTCATCAATTTGAATTGGTCCATAAACTTTAGGTATCTCAAGTCCAGTAGACTCATTTTCCTTTTTCTCTTTGGGATATAAGGAATCAGCAAGCATAGGAACCCCTCCCTCAAGTCCTGAAGTGGTAAAACTGTGGTTTTTAATAGACATAAGAAATCCACTTCTTCCCTCAGTTGTTTCATGAGATGGATCTGTGAAGACAGACAGTGAAGTGGGTAGGGAGCAAGAACTGGACTTGTATAGAGCAGGCTCTGGCAATAAATCTCCATTGCCCATTGTTCTGAGGTAATCCTAGCCCGTGCCTGCAAAAAAAATGGGATTAGGAGAAGGATGGTGGGATTGGCACCCATCTATTGACTCGAATGTCAAACCTTGTGATGGTAGAGAGGGATGGGGTTCCCTTGCAGAAGCAGCGAGACTTCTTAGATGAGTAATTAACAGGTGTCTTCTGCTGATAGGAGGAAGTTCTGTCAGAAATAGCCCTGGTATCTAAATGGTTTTCTCCTCCTGGGAAGTGTATCAATACCCATTGCCCCTACTCTTGCCTATACTCCTTAGGTTATATAATAGTTCATCTGTGCACGAGTACCATAGGTCTGGCCCTTGGAAGGGTGATCTTCATTGGTTGTTCAATTGAACAGATGTAATAAAGCTGCCCTCATGGTGATGGATGTGGCTATTGAATAGACAGCTGTATCAGAGGTTTCCAAGGACAGCTCAGAGGGAAGTTCTAGCTGCTAACTCATCCTGCCAAAATGATGACTTTCAGGCCAACCCTCACTTCCTCTGGAAGCTTGTCAATGAATAGGGATATTCTATCCAAGCACTGTCACATTTAGTAAATACGGCTTGATAGCTGCACATAGCCAACTATAGACACCTAGAAATAGGCCTTTATGCCTAAGAGGTCAAGGATCTTTGTCTTTTGAGTAGCTTTAGGCTGTCCTGTTCATTTGGAAATCCTTTTTGAGAGTTAGTATCTGTTAGTGTTGGAGACCAAGGCTGGGAGACTGGAATGTAGAATGTTCAATTTTATGTGCATTCTCTTCTACAACCAATAATCTAATGTCCACCTTTCCTTGTAATTCCTGAAAGGAGTCTACTAGCAGGAAGTTGTTGTGGAGAGGATGAAGAATAAATCCTTAGTAGTTAACTGGAAAGAGGTTAAGAAGAAGGTCCTGTGGCCTATAACATCCTTTTTATCCCTTCCATTCAGGGAAGAGGCTCAGTGGTAGAAGTTGCTCTTAGAGCAGAGTTGGTAGGTGCCCATCTCAGTGCAGTACTGTGATTCAGGGCCAAACTCAGTCTGAAGATTGAGGACAGCTGCCTGAAGGGGTAATAGACCTGTTCTCAATACTAATGACAAGAACCTTGATCAGAGTCTTATTTACAGAGTTGCTAAAAGAGCAGGATCTCTTCAAGAGACACCCTGCTGCATGAAATGGACATTTCTGAATCTGACATACCCCTCATGGATTGCTCTAAGAGGTAGAGCTTTAGCCAAGTGCCTCTGCAGTACCAGACAAAGCAGTGGGATGCACCCCTATCTTTGGGGTGACTGTTCCTATTATTTTAGCTAGTGGTTCCATGAAAGAGCTCAATTTTTCACATTTAGCCTGAGTGAAGATCAGTTGTTACATCCAGCATGCTCTACTAACTAATCAGTTTCCTTCTAATACATTTTCACACCAGAAGACTGCTTATCTGCTATATTTAAACAAACAGGTTTCTTACTTAATGTGAAACAAGGGGTTTAACTGCCTCCTCCTTGACCCTCTTCTAGAGTGAGGTTGCTTCAGACAAAGCTGCCATGGAGATTATACAAAGACTCAAGCTACAGTAGGAGGATAAAGTCTATACTAACAAATCTGTATGTGCCAAGTTAGTGTAAATGTCAGTTTTCTTTAGGATATGAAAATAAGAGATTTTACTAAAGTAAGAGAAGCTATTAGGCAAAACAGATGGAATTCAACTGGGCCTCTGTTGTCTCCAATAGTATCAAATTGTGAAGGGTTGTCAAAGTAAACTATCTCCATTAAAATCTACAAGCTGATGGCAGCTTTTTCTTGCTTTAAATTTTTTTAGTTAACCTTGCAAAGTCTGACCCTCCAAGCTCTATCCCCTTTCTCTAACAATTTTTGAACACCATCTGATCAATTCTAAAACTTCAATAAATGGTCTAGGCATCAGTGACCATAACCCTATTGATTCTGGAGGACAACTGCACCCTCAAAAGCTGGACATGGGGGACACATGTAGCTGCTGTCCTCTGTTGATGGCACCTATTAACACCTTGCCCTATTACATGTTGATACCTTACCTCAAAGAAGAAAAAACTGCTTTCTCTGCTGGGAGTTGAGAAGAGAGGTTGCTTCCATCCATCCTTCCACATCAAAGCCTGCTCCAGGTGGGGGAAGATAGGGCACTTTTCACCCACTTTTCACCGTAGGGCTCAGGTGGAGAAAGATAGTTGATGGGGGTGGGGGAGGAGAGAATAAGCCTGATCAGGACAACAGAGAAAGCTGCTGCAGGGGAAAGGAGCCTGTAGGAAGAATAGGGCATGGGGAAAGAGAAACCTTTGCCATGAAGGAGAGGATGAGGGGATGTTTCTACAGGTGGTGGTGGGAGAAAAGAGGGATGCAAGAAAATCCTGGTGTGCACAATAAGCTCTACCTACAGAAGCTATTAAGTATATACCAACTTTAACTTCTTTTGAAGTTTACCTCAGTGCCAACATATACTCTGGCCCAAAGACTGAACCTAAACCCTCTAAGTTTGAGTCATGCCTATTACGAAACACCTTCCAGTAGCTGACAAACACAAGCAACAGCCTTTCTGGTTATGCATAAGGCTCAAGCAAGTCCAGGTAGGAATCCGAGCTATGTAGACCAAGAGATTTGAGGGGAGGGCTGAACAGAAATACAGGAAGCTGGGAATTGTTTGAGGAAGCAGAAGGAAGCCTAGAGACAGGCAGAAGAACTTCCATGATGCTGGGTAAAAGCTTTTGGGTAAAGTAATAGCTGGAAAGAGGCTTGCAACCATGAGCAAAGAAAGTGTCTCTTCATGTTCAGGGAAACAGGATTTTATATACATTCTTTGTAGACAAATAGTATTGCACCAGAGTAACAGCACCATCAATTTCTCCTAACAGACAATGCACAAGACCCCAGATACTGACGAACCACTCAGGTCAAAAGGGGTAACATCAAGAAGGTAGCAGTTCTATGCACATTTCCATTGCTTAACAGGGGAGTTGTTCTAGACAAGTGTAACCATGCATCAAATCTATTAAAAGCATAAAGTAGGTGGTACAATTTAAGTGTCCCGTTGTTTCTCCACTGCAAACAAGAGTTTGTCACTAACTTCAATGAAGGCTAAGAGGCAAAAGTAATTTAGAAGCATCACTTTTTTTTAAGTCCTTACATTCAGCCTTCAATGAGTTTTATAAAACAATTTTTGCTATGAAAAAAAGTATACTTTTTATGTTACATTTATAACAAAGCTTTTCAAGAAAATAAGACGTATTCAATTGCATAAGACTTCAAATGAAAACACTACAGAATACAAAAAATTTAGAACTTAACTCAGGAGTCTAATCGGTCAGTGCTTTTCTAACCTACAAAGCTGCACTTTCCTCTCCACCAACTGTACTCAACTCCTTTGGAAAGGAGTTAAAAGGGAAGAGTAGTTAAGGTGGATTCTGTTCATGAATATTCAATAATAGACAAGTTTTACAATCAATTGCAAACATGAAGAATAACTTTACTAGCAGACACTATCAGGTAGTTTAGGCTTCCAAAAACAGCAGTATTTTTTTTAAAGACAAATGTTCTCAATTTTTGAAATTAGTGAAAATAGCTTAATGGAATTTTAGACAGCCCTCACCATGTTTGAAATCCTAACAGAGCACTGTACTAGTATATGAAATCCTGAAAATGAAGACGACCAATTACTGTCATTGCTCAAACTAGGTGCAAAAAATTTAACAGCCTGGTGAAAAGTTTTGTTTTTTTTTTTGTTTGTTTTTTTTAAGAACTGTTAGTCAGAAATATTAGTAGTGCAGGTAACAAAAATATGTTTTAAGCCTGATAGTGTCCTTTGAAGCCACAACATATTTTAGCATCTAGAGGAGTACTTAAAAATGTCAAAATACAAAGTGCATCTTACTGCTGATAAGCACAAAAATTAAGTTTCTGAATTTTTGGGGTGGCTTTTATTCCTTTTAGGCATAATAAAGGAAGACATTTAAACTAAATATTATGATTAAATAAATTACATATTTTCATCTTTTTGGTGGTGGCTTTTCTATATTGATATCTTAATATTTTCTTATTCATTTAATTCACAAGGAAATGCTAACAAGCACTACTTGTACTACTGACTAAGAGCACGCTGTAGTGAATGTTCCTTAGAGACTGTATCTAATATACAGCTAAGACCCCTTCCTTAGGATGATCTAGACCACAGATAGACTATTACACACTTTGCATAAAGTTTCAAAGGAAGATTAGAGCTAAAGCTACCACAGCACTCAGAGCAACACAATTCTTAGTTTGTGAAGAACAAAAAGTGACCAGGGGGGAGGAAAAATATTCAGGTTGTTAAGATTTCTACTCTGTATAAATTTATGTTCAGATTAATAGCCTAACAACACTTCTAACACAAGGCACTGCTCCCTCTCTGTTAAGACTGATCTTAGGATCCAAATGTTTCATCTAATATAAAGAGGGAGCTAGAAGCCAGGGTGCAGTAGCATTCAACATTAACCTGATTAAAGAGACAGTAACCTTTTTTTGTCCACCTTGTTGTATGAGTTGCTGTGAACCCCCCCCAAAAATTAAAAAAGTACCACTTCCAATTTCTTTATTTGTAACCTTTTGAAACTAATCACATAGAACTACAAAATTAGCAAATGCCTTGAAATCTGTATACAAAACATAAATTACCTCTAATTTCAAACTCAGTTATTATTGTACCACTCAATCCTTAGAAAAAGTGGCTCCAAAGGTAAATCTCAGACCATTCTTAAAAAAGGAAACTGTTCCTTTAATATCACACTCCGCCCTCCCTCCCACCCCCTCACCCAAATCTCAACAGATATCATTTAGTCATCATCCTCAGGGACATTTCCAAGATGAGATTTTATGTTCCGTTCCCACAACTTCTGGTTGTCAGAAAACCCATGCTTTCCTTTGTTGAAAGAATTTGGTCCTGCTGAGGTTGGTGTATCTCTGAAAAATAACAATTAGATGGGGAGATTAGTTTAATAAAATAGTTGGGAGAACTGGATGTGTGACTGCAGTGTTTCAGCTTCACTTTGCTATTTCACATCCAGCTTGTGTCAGGAGTGGCCAAAAGTTACAACTGTTGGTATGGCACTTCAGGGGCTTATGTGAAATGAGTTTAGTTCCCTCAATTTGGTTTCCAGTGAATAGGTGTCTGTCACAAGAAGTTGTCACAAGTGGCAGTTTTGTCACCTGTCCCCAGAACTGATCCCTCCAAAATGAGCCAGAGACACCCAGGCAAAGGAGGGAGGAAGAGGGGAGAGGGACACAGGAGGGGTAAGCTGCACTGCTGCTGCCTGTGAAATACAGGCTCTACAGCTAAAAAAAGAACAGGATTCAAGCCTGTCAATTTTGCATCTTTCAATAATAAGCCTACAGACACTAATTTTTAAAAAAATAAAAGCAGTTTAACATTTTAAAAGAATGAGACCCAAACTCAGCCCTCATCTCTGGGCGCAACTTCACTGAAGACACCTATGTTTATATTAGAGCTTAACTTGGCCCACACACACACAAAGTTGTAGCAGCCAGAAAAATAAGTTTACAGTTGTGTCCAGAGAATGTAAAATCCATTATACACTCATTATTCTCAGTAAGAGTTAAGTGCCCACAGGGAAAGATTATGCTGGTGTCTTAACGACAGCATATTAATACACTTCTTATGGGGCAAAATTCATTTAAAAAAACCCTCATTCAACCCAAGCCCTTTTTTCCATACGCAGAGATTCAAGTTCTGAACAGACTACCACAGTCTAGGAATATTTATGCTGTGAAGGGTAAAACCAGACAGTTTGGGATTGGGAAAATCTGGAGTTTGACAGTAAAAAAAAAAACACACACCACACAAACACAAAAACAGGAAGAGCAGAAGTAGTTTGCTTCTTGTTTTAGTAACAATGACAAACTGCAGCCAAATTTGCATCCTACATGAGGAAGTAGAACCTCTCTCTTCCCACTCTGGCAAAGCTAAGGAAGTATTTAAATAGGAGCATATCTGCAGACCTGCATTGCCACAGCTGTAACATGAGAGGAATTCCATTTGTAAGATCTCATTTCTGCAGAAAGTGAAACTAAAGCTACGCTAACCTGTTTGCCCTTCCTACATTTCTGGACCATATGCAGGACTTATTCTGAGCTGTAGAAGGTCCATCATGCCCACCCATTCAACTCCCTCCCACCCCTCCTTTGGAAGAATGAGGTTAAAGCTGATCTACCTTCCAATATTCTTCATGCGCATCTTTGCTTCTGGAGGCATTTCTTCTGGTTCACTCTAGTTAAAGAGAAAGAACATGGATGTTGGGCATAGTTAAACATTTTATTTTTCTCTGTTGAACATTCAGAAGCCAGACATGAATGGGGCTAACAATCTCTCAGGAAAGCAATGTGTTTTAGAGCACACACTGCCTCTAGTCTATAAAGCCATAAATATGAGTAAAGAAATTGCACATAAGTAGATCCACACTGTAGAGAAAGGTTTCAGAGTAGCAGCCGTTAGTCAGTATCAGCAGAAACGAGGAGTCCTTATGGCACCTTAGAGACCAACAAATGTATTTGGGCATAAGCTTTTGAAAGCTTATGCCCAAATAAATGTGTTAGTCTCTAAAGTGCCACAAGAACTCCTCATTTTCACTGTAGAGAAAGACATTTATATTCAAATTCAGTAAGATGCCAGCAAACATGCAGTACGACTTATCAGTGGCTACCGTTTTGGTATGAGTTAATCACCTTCAGCCATTTGCCTTCTAGGGCAGACTTGCCCATTATATCATAATATGTTGCAATGACACCCCAGAAGCTGTCTCATGACCTTTTAACATTCTGTAAGCGTAGGGCTCCAACAAGTGGCAATGCCTCTTGGGAGACGAATGTCAACCCTAAGGACTTCTTTCATGTGTGTCTCCTCTTCTACCTCCACCGTATCAATTTTCCTTCCCTTTTCCCTTCTCCTTTGTGCTCACAAGGTCTGCAGCAATCACAGCCATTACCATATATCATTCATCCAAGGTTTTTCTATAGCATCACATTAGCAATCGAAGTATTAAACAGGTTGTTTAGCTTTTCACACATGGAAGAGAGCTCGATGGGAAACAGACTGGCAATTGAAAAGCACTTTTGCAATGTGTGCAGAAATAAACTACTTAGTTTTTCATTAATCTCTTTACAAGCCAAGCCAACTTTTGTATCCATCTCTATGTATAAAATGGTATTTTGTCACAGAGAAACATGGCAGATGCAACTGAATCAGAAGTGTGGTAGTCAGGCTTATCGATGGTAGTCACTCAAGCAAAATACTAGGTATACTAGGGTTTGCCTCACAGGAATACATGGTCATGGTACAGATCAGTGAAGAATTGTACCATCAAGTATTCTAAATTACCCATCTTTTATTAAACTATTTAATGTGTTCCATTTTAAAAGTATTGTGTCATTCACTACACTGTAGATTATCAGAGGGGTAGCTGTGTTAGTCTGGATCTGTAAAAGCAGCAGAGAATCCTGTGGCACCTTATAGACTAACAGACGTTTTGGAGCGTGAGCTTTCGTGGGTGAATACCCACTTCGTCAGACGCAGGTAGTGGAAATTTCCAGGGGTAGGTATATATATGCTAGCATATATACTGTAGATGTAGCCCATACCTGAATGTCTCAGCAGTATTTAGATTCAGTACACAACAGGAGGAAGACAATTATTTAAAACCACAAAAAGAAGGAGTATCTATTTGCCTTTCTCCTCCCTCTCACTTCAAGGAACATTGATAGCACGTGGTGAGTTATAGAAAACAAGTGATGAGGAGTCAGGACCTCCTGAACAAAGAGTCAGCTCTAAGGCAACCACATTGCCCTGTCTGGCTGCTTAACTCCATTTTAAAGTCTTAATTTGTGTGACCAATATGCCTGTTCAAATGTGTCCCCTACCCCCTCTTCCTTAACACACTATGGAGATCCACAGATCCTGCTGAGGAATAGAAACTCTTTTTGCATCTCACACTTGAAGTCTTGTGTTTCTGCCAACTCAGCTGAGGCCAAACCTCTCCATGCCCTTTCCCAATTAGCTGAATTGTTTACTACCACATTATTGCACTTCAATGAAGGGAGCATAATTTCTTTCCAGTTACTCTAGCCCCCCCATTATCAAACCCATAGACAGAAAGCAGCACTGAGAATTCGAACTGGTTTCTGGCAGGGCAATCTGGAGATCTGGGATCAAGTTGCTTAAGGTAAAATGAGATTATTGTTCTCTTTTCTAGTGAAATTATATTAACATTTCTAATTATCACACATATTAACCTTTGTCAGTTAACTGCTCATATATTTTTATGTATATGCATTCAGTTTGTGTAAAGTGTGGGTGGTTAAGCAGTTGTGGAAAAGCCTTGAAAGAATGTGGTTTAATTAGAAAGATTGGTCCTGGAAGATAACTTAAAAAGTCTGAAGGAAAGACCCCAATTATCAGGAATGGTGCTAACTGGTTTTAGTACAGAGCAGTGCTAAAGTCATGTAAGTGCTGACAATAATGTAATTAAAAAGAAATTATTAACGATTTCATTGCTAGTATCTGCTGTCCTGTGTTGGAGCCACCCAAGCACCCCAGGTCTAGTCCTGTTGTAAGTATCTGACCAGTGCTTATAACTCCATGTTACTATATGGGTGCGATGACTGCTTAGGCATTTATGGCCCATTTGAAGTGTCCCTATAAACACCATTCAACCTTTAGATTTAATAAAGGAATTTATAGTTGTATTGGTTTTGTGGTGGTATTCTGTAATACTGATGATATAATAATAATAATAAATTCCAACAATGTGTTTAAGGGAAACACTGGATCAGTTCTAAATTATAGCACATTCGCATTTTTGTGGAGAAGCTTACAGAGTACCTACTCACACTGTCTAACTCTAACCCGCACTCACTGTTCCCCTCTTTAGTGAGTGCCAGACATCAAGTGGTATTTACTTACATCATCATCTTCATTGAAAACTGCTGCTACAGAAAGAGTTTTTGGAGCTAGGGTGGAAGCAGGCTCTTTAGGTTTCTGAAATAGATTGAAAACACATCAAATGAAATCAGGTAAGTCTGCTTACTTGACTAGGATCCATTTAACCTTTCAAGATTTTTTAAAAATGGAATTCATTAAACATCTTCGCTGAAACTGAAGCAATTTTTTTAAGACATGCATAATTTGATTTCTAACTGGCTAAACTAAAAGTCAAGATAGTTCTCTCAACCAGACAGAAAATAGTTTTCCAGTAATGGGTCAAGGGAGCATCTGTCCATTTGGGCAAGATGTTTTCTGATGAACTCGTCCGATCCTCCCAAGTTTCAATTCCCTACAAGCATTAGTTTCTTGCAAACATGCACATTACAGGGCCATGTGGCTACTGGTGCAAGATATGGGAAATTAAATCAGAATCTGAGCAGCTTGTGACAACTATGTCTCAAAAACAACACACACAGGATTTGGCCATATCTCCATCTGTTCTTTATTCCTGAGGCCGCACAGGAGTATTTAAGTCTGTCAACTGCAAGAGGCTGAGCATGTTTGTCTTTTTGTACTTTAATAGGTCTTAGTATTTTTCTTGATTGAACAATCAAGTGCTTTTTAATGAATGTTTCCAATTCAGAAGCAGAAGGTAACATCAGACAGTTTCACACAGGGAATCTTCATTGGCAAAAATTTACATTTCCCAACAGACACCTCTATTCAAAGCATATCCAGCCATCAAAATCTGAGACATTTTTGTACTCTGTATAATGCAAAAGGAATCAAAATTAATGACTCCAAAGAAAAATAAGATGAGAAAATTTAAACTGCTGGTAATAACTTATTTATATACAATCATCCTGCTCTACTGCACAATGCTTCCTCACTTCTGTAGTATTAAGGAGACATTCTGCATACACTTACACTGTGTAGTCATACATACAGTAGTGGGTATTGGGGAGGGACAGGATTAGGTGCAGTGTGCAGATCTATTCATTATCCTACCTGTAAGGAACAATTACTGCTAAGAAGTTTATCTTTCCTAGAGGCATCAGCCCAGACCACTAGGATAGGCCAGAGAAAAAATAATGATCCCAAATTTGGATGCAAACGTAGCTGAATCAGTGAGCTAGAAATCCTAAGAGCCAACTGAACTTGCTAGTGGCTCAAAAGGCATCTTTGTCAATTTTTCAATGACTGAGTTTACCTTATTGTGTATGTTCTAACTTTTTTTTTTATTTTGTTTCTGATTTGAAAGCAACATGCCTTTAGAAAAAACATCCTATTGACCAATCTTTTTACCTTCTGCTGGTTTGTAAAATGCTGACATTGCACCTACAGAGTTCTTGAGGAATAGAGATTGAACTAAACCTATTTAGAGATTTATAATGCACACTTTGCTGTGGTATTTGAGAACTGTGTAAAAATTACATTTACAAACAAGCAGATGCTTGCCTGTCCCAGAATAGTGAACAATGAAGCAGATTAGTCAATGGGAAAAGTAAAGATCCATTTGATTGCTAACAAACTGGAAACCTCTTAAATGTAATTTAATACATCCACATAAACAAACGGGAGAAGGAATTATCAAATCTAGCCTGGACAACAGAGGATTAGGATTCTTGGAAATGTAGCATGACAATGAGCCCCATTTCCTCTACATTCTACAGACACTGATCTCAGCACGTATTACATTCTAGTAACTTTAAATCAAGCCGCCAAAGAGGCATTTGTATATATTAGACTAACTGGTCTTGTGACAGAAGAAACAAAAATGAAAGATACATTTTCCAATGCAAAAGAAATATTTTAGAAGTTAAAGATGACAAGGAATTACTAGTCCACCCACAGGTGTCAGTGCAAAATATAATGCTTTCCCCCCTCATCTAATTACAAGAGTCCTGAGCATTGAAGTGTCCAGCCCTCCTTCAGGAAGCTGTTCCAGGCTTAGATCTTCTTGAATATATGAAATAATTCTCTAATGACAATTTAGAGTTAATTTTGTCCCATTACTCTTCCTCTCTCATGGACAACTCTAAACAATTCTCATTGGTGTTATACCCTTAAAATACTTACTAGAACAAAAGGATAGGCCCTGCAACAACACTTCCCCACGTCAACTTCAATATTTTTAGTCAACTAGCCACATTAAGTTTCATTAGCTTTCTCTCCAAGTCAGTCCCTCAAGAATAAAATAAACCAAACATTCAAACAACTTACATTTGCTCCAAGTTTGATGGATATCACAGGTGCCTTCTTTGTTGTCTGACTGCCTATGGCAAATCCAAACTTGGACATTTTGGCAGGAGCAGGCTTTGTGGTGAAATCTTCAGCTTCTTCATCAGCTAACCGTTTCTCTGCACTGCGACTCGAACTTTCCCCTCCATTACTGGAAGAAACAGTCTTAGTTTTCACAGGTTTTTCTGCCTCTTCTTCAGGTCCTGGTGAAGTCGAAACAACTTACCAAGATGAGCTATTTTTACTGAGCAGATTGTTGGGAGCAGCAACCTCATAAAGCATTGTTATGGGGAGGGTACTTACAGTGCCAGCAGTATCCACCACTGCTGCATATACAGCAGACAGCACGTAAAGACAAACAGTGAAAGAAACTGCAAGCACTTAACTAAAGTGGTACAAAAAGGTCTTTTATACAAAAAGGTCTGAAAAAGCATTGAAGCATCATATCACTATTAATATGGGACTGAAAGTTTATCTAGACAGTTACATTTAATTTTATAAACAGTCTTCTGGGGGCCTAGGATGCACAAGTTAACATTTTACATTTAGAGTTCCAATTTCAAACCTAGTGTACACAATTTAAGATTAGATATATCAGATTTATTTACATAAAAAATGCCCATGTCAGTCTATAGGCTCCCTTGGCAGATCAAACCATACAAGTAGCTGAGACTGGTAGTTGTAACCTAACTGCTAATCACTGCTTGTCTACATCCCTCAATTCAATATAACTGACAGATTCTGTTTTGGAGGAGATCAGCACCAGACCCAATAACTGAAGCAAAGTGCTTTTGAGAAGTTTGCATCACGCCTGGGTTTGCACAAACTCATAGGAAATGCCCTTTTCCTGTGAAAAATGACCCACCTAGCAAAACACTCCCAACACTCCTGTGCTCATATACAGAGCTTCCTCAGCTACACCAAGTGAAAAAATGGTACTTGGAAGTTTCACTATGCCCCTGGAACAGCACAGCTTGCTCTACTGCTACCGCAAGAGCAGGAGGAAGAGGAAAAACAGATGGAGAATGGACAGAAAAAGGAGTTCACATCAGTGGTCTGAGGACAACATTTGGGACCCAGCTAAGTCCCTTGCTACAAGGGAAAGCAGGGGGATAGGAGCACCACATAGGCAGCAAATTCAGACCCTGAGTGAAGGGACTGCTTTGCACTGCTCACTAGCAACCGGCAGCAACCATGTGAAAAAAACAGCAGTTCAAAATTGGGGATTACCACCAAGATTGTAATCTTAGGGGAAAGAGAAACAAAATTCGGAGAAACAGAGGGGCTAGGGAAACGGGGAAATCATACTCTGTTTTAGCATACAAGAAGTCTTTAAATACATATTTAGATCTTAAATATGATGCCTCCATAATACAGCACCACTACTTTTCCTAAGTGTTGATGTATGGTGCCCTATCTACAGTAACTCCTCACTTAATGTTGCAATTATGTTCTTGAAAAATGTGACTTTAAGCAAAACAGTGTTAAGTGAATCCAATTTCCCCATAAGAATTAATGTAAATGAGGGGGTTAGGTTAGGTTCCAGGGAAATATTTTTCACCAGACAAAAGACACTAATTAATATATATATATATAATACACACACAGTACAAGTTAAACAAACGATTTAATACTAAACAGCAATGATGATTGTGAAGCTTGGTTGAGGTGGTAGAGTCAGATGGTGGAAGAGGGAGGGTTATTTCCCACGGAATGCCTTACTGCTAAATGATGAACTAGCACTCAGCTGAGCCCTCAAGGGTTAACTCATTGTTAATGTAGCCTCAAACTCAACAAGGCAGCACAAATGGATGGAGAGGAGACAACATGGTAGACAGAGATAGAGAGACACACCGTGTGAGAGAGAGACATTGCCCCTTTAAGTATGCTGACCCCACTTTAAGTACAGTCAAACCTCGTCATAACGCGCCCTGCCATAACGCAAAATCGCACATAACGCGATCATAAGTTGGCTCCCCTTTAAGGCCTAATACCAGTGGTTCCCAATGCCATGATGCCTGCCAGGACGTTGATGTGCCCCTGCCTAGTTCCCAGCAGGGGAGAGAAGTTGTGGCCCCGCACCTGACAGCAGGTACAGGGCCACGGCTTCTCCCCCCTGCTGGGCACTAGAGACACTAGGCAGCGCACATCAATACACCACGTTGGGGACCACTGACTTAAACTGACTGGCTTGAAACCCCGCTATACCGCGACCCCGCACACTGCTTTATAGCGAGGTTCCACTGTACACTGCCTTTTTAAGTAGACCAGCAAGTTGAGACAGCAGCTGCTCCCAGCAAGCTCCCTCTGTCCTGAGCCCTGTCATGGCCTCTCTTCCCCCCCCACCCCCCCGGCCCCCATAGAGATGGGATAAGCAAGGGGGGGGCAGGAGCAGGGGGACACCCTGACATTAGCTCCCTCTTACCCCCCCTCCCACCCACACAGCAAGCAGGAGGCTCCTGGGAGTAGCTCCAAGGCAGAGAGCAGGAGCAGCACATGGCAACTGATAGCCTGCTGGGTGGCTGCCACACAGGGAACTTAGGGGAGTGGGGAGCTGATGGAGGGGCAGCTGGTCCTCCCTGGTTTCAAGCCCCCATCAGCTAGCTCCAACAGGCTGCTCTTTCTGCAAGCAGTGGACAAAGCAGGCAGCTGCCAAACAACATGATAAGGGAGCACTGTGCAACATTAAACAAGCATGTTCTCTCATTAATCAGCAATGTAACAATGAAACAACATTAATCAGATGACTAAGTGAGGAGTTACTGTACCTATAATTTCCTGCCATGTTTTCCAAGTCATACAAACAGCCTGTCCATGATGTTTCTTGACTGGGGAGCAAAATATATTGTTAGCTCACTGTTTCAGTCAGCAAAACAACAATAACTAGATGCAACCACCTTAGAACAGTTATTTATCCTTGAGAACATAATAGACAGTGAAACTGACTAAGAGCTCAATGCTAATTTGTTTCACTATCCAGGAGCAATGCTAGTCTGTGTTGCTACCCAACTTGAGGTAGGAAGAGAGAAATAAAAGTGGGGTGGGGGGAGGGTAAGGAAAGAATAACATTACAGACAAGTGAGACAGAATCAAGAGGAAGGAGGAGACATGAAAAAGTTACTTAGGAACAGCAATGTTCCTAGTTCTAATGCTAGTATTAGAGAGCAATTTTTCTAACTGTGCCTTAAAGCAGCTCTAAGTGCAAGACTAGTCTTTCATGTAATCAACCAAAGTTTTCATTCCTAACTTTAGAAAATGGTAGTTTAGGACAGGGCTTATTTAATTAAAAATGTTTCAGGCAGAGAAACACCACTGTACTTGAAATATGTTGTCTTGCCAATGGAACATAAATAACCCTTTCTTAAAATGCTGAAATATTTCTCTCTAATATTGATCACAGCAACAAGATCTTGTCAAAGTTTACTATACAGCTCCACTATCTAATTAAGCTTAAATTCAGAAGCCAGCTTTAGCAACTACACTCAGTTGTCCAAACTGAACTAGAAGGAAGGGAAGGCCTGGGAGTCTCAAAACAAACTCAAAAATGGGTTATTCTGGAGAGAAAACCTTTGCTGGTTTGTAAGCTAGGGAATCACAAAAGGAAGGAATGAGTGTAATGAGCCAGCAGGATTTTGTATTATTGGTTTTTTTAAGAGAGACATCTTCCCAGTCAGCAGTCTGGCCAACTGCGTTCTCTTTCATTCCTCATTTTGGAATTTTTCTTGCTTTATCTAAAGGAACAGAAACTGAGGCAGCGTGCTTATTGCTAGCAAGCAGGTTGTAAATTTTGACTACAGGAGCAAAACAGAGTGATGTGTGTATTGGTGGAAGGGTCTGAGGAATAACTGAAGAGTGATTATGCAGATCAGACACCCTCAATAAGAGTGCTGGGAACTACACAGCTAAGAAAAAAAAATATGGAGTTATGCATCAGTGAGTACAACACGCCTGCTCCCACACTGGCTGAGAATTTAATTTCTGGCAATTATGGTTTTGAATTGACAATGCAGTATTTAAGTAGGTGGCCAAAGTCAGACTATAGTTTTATTACTATTTCAAGATTAACCAAAAATTAATTACCTGAACTGGAAGTTTAGCCAAGACTGACAAGCCTTCTCTGAAATTATTCCTGGAACAGTATAGATTGTTCATTGGCAAGGAAATTACAAGTGAACTGCAATCTCAACCATTTCAAGAGACCTTCTCACAGGTGCCCATATGTAATAAGTTTCAGGGGCAAGTAGACATGGATTTAGAGCTTAGTTCCTGGTCTGAAATGGTGTGCACCTCCCTTTGTTAAGAATGTAGGACTTGATTCTACTGAAAATCTTGCGGAAATCAGAAGATGAGCTTGCATAACCATGCAAAGTAATCAATTTTTCCAAGAGATGCAGCAGTATGTGCTCAATATCAGAGGAACAAGATAAAGCCCTCTGCTGCACTAAAATTCTATATGCAATGAGGTTAAACAATAACAGATCTCAAGATTAGAACCACTGTAACATTACACACGTGATGCATAACATTAGTATTGAATAGGAAAAGTGTATGAAGATGATTTTCTGGACTCTAAAGCCACTTGTGTGTGTTCTCCACATTCTCCTATTCTCTTTTCCATCCTTCTCCTGACAATCACTAGCCTCTATCACCACCATTCTTTGTACCTCTCACTCCCCTGCCACTCTGAGCTAAGCAAGATTACATTTTTAAAGAAATTAACATTTCTTCCTATAGAAGCCCAGATGTACTGCATTTCTGAAGTCCTCCTTCTGCAAGAATTTCTAAGCACTTCCCTATTAAGCCATAGAAAGCCAAATTATGTATTTTAAGGCTATATTTAAACCTTTCCAGGTCTCCAAACACTATAAGAAGGAAGCATAGCACAGAGACAAGGAAAGCCCCCAGTAGGAACATGTTTCATCAAATGCATCAATTATGCCTTTCTAGAGTACGATTTTTATAAAGGGAAATGAGCTTACTCATTTAAAGAGGCAAAAAAAGAGACTCTACTCAGACCAAATATTTGCTTTTATAGGACAACTAAATCACTATCTTTAAAAACCATTAAATAAATGGCAAATCTGGAATACTGATAACTAAAAGCTGAACTCTAACTACTGCATTCAAGGGGCAGATGAGTCTTTTTGTCCTCTTTTTACTTTCAACATAATTTGATACCGAGTCCTCTCTTTCCCAAAATTGGCTTCCAGGACAGCCTGTTGAGGTGGTGTGAATGCTACTTCTATTAGCTACATTTAAGACCAGTAGTGGATTGCCAGCAGCAAGAGCTTTCCTTCAGAAATGCCACTTGCATGATGAGCTACAAAATGTTTAAAGCAGCCCAGTGAAAATTTCCATTAAGTACTCTGTTTCTGTAGGTAACATAAGAAATCTCGTCTTCTCCTTGCAAAGCTGTTCTTGAAGTAGGTTTATGAACTGTTCTCAAGTGGAATTTTTTAGCCTTTTTCTAAGCCCCACAGTGCATTTGGGGTTTTGTGCTTTCATATTCTTTTTTCTAATGTCAGCCAGATCATATTCCACCTCTCTTTTCTACCTCCCACAAGCATCACTGCTATTTTCATAACTACCCAGACCTGTGCTCTGTATTTAGGTCATAGTTAGAGAGGAGTGTTACTACAAGGAAGAATTACTCACTTGCAAGTCAACAAAGACATATAAGTGAGCACTCTTCACTTTCTTTTCTGTGTAGGGTTGTGCATCTGATAAACAGGACTAGCAACAATGCTAATTTTACAGCTCTCATGTTTCTCCACTGCTCATCCAATAGATCTCTTGCCTCTGGGCACGGTTGAGAGTTCCAGACCACAGTGTAGGACTATTAAGAGTCACATCAGAACAAGAGCACTGCCCACCTATATTCATTTTAGAAGGCTTTCCAGCTCAGGAAAAAATTGAAGTCCAAAGAGCAAGGAATAACTCCAGTGTCTTGGCCAACCTCCCACTTCTAATTAAAATAATGTTCTACTGTCCAAGGTTGTTTGTGGGCCACTGAAGACTGTACGTCTGCAAAACTATTCAGTCACTGAATTACTAGCATCTAATTTACTGTTTCCTAACGCACTGAGGTTTAAGGAGCTACACACAACCAAATGTTTTTGTACAGATAATTTGTAGAGAGGACTACAATGACAGCACTTATGTGCCTATATGAAGTCATTCTCACTTGTCAAGTCTGTTTTAATTAGTTTAAAGCCTTCATTTAATTGCCAAAGAGTGGCCCCATCTGAAGTCCCAATGAGTTATATTTAAACCAAAAAAGGAGGAAGGAGTCAGCCTCTGGCTTGGCAAAGATACCATTACCACCAGGTGGAAGATGACCGGGGGGAGGAGGGAAACATTCAGCTTTCCAAGACAACGGACAATAAATGATATGCTGGTAGATGCTAATACCAGACTCAAGTAACATTAAGCTCATTTTCATGATATATAATAAAAATCTTGTAAATTGCTACCAAAAAAAAGTGTAATATCTGAAGTAGTGTGTAAGGAAAATGATAGTTTACTGAGAACTGCACCATATAACTTTTTTTTTTTTAAATAAGCTGATCCTTAAGAGATATTGTACATCCTTTGGAGCTACAATATACATTATTTCTCTCAATATACGGTAGAGCTGCTCATTGGGCAGTTTGCTAACAAAATATATGCATTTGTTTATGCAAATTAATCTACTGGATACCTTATGTCAAACTAGGAAAAAAATGAAAAAATTTAAAAAAATAAGCATCAGGGAATATGACCAAAAAATGACATTTCTTGACAATACTGAGCCCAATCCTGCAGTCTTCATCCTGGTAAGATCCCCACTGAACCACAGGAGCTTTACCCAACCACACACTGCAGGATCAGGACCACTAATTTTAAAGATCAAGTTCAACTACTAGGTACAATCCAGTAAGAGCAAACCACACAGGGTTAATGACTAGACAGCCATTTTTCCTCTGATTCGAGTAGCAAAAAAGCCCCCAAAGCCTATGCCATGAGAATTCACGGAGATCAGGCTCTCCACGAGGCTGGTCTAAACACCTCAAAGGAGGATGCCCCCTCTCCCTGGTGCCCCTCCCCAGCACAGGAGCTAGAACTAGGGGCACAGGGGGGCTGGGCTGCAGCACCCCCGACCTGAAGCGGTTCCCATCACACACAGGATTTACAGTTTGGTTCAATAGCTCTCAACATCCCCACTATAAAATATGTCCCAACTCCCCCTGCCCTCCAGCCCCAAGCCCGAGCGGGTGGGTCCGCTCCGCGCCAATGACACCCCCACGCTGCTGCAGCCCCGGAACCGCCACGCCCCGGCGCCGCCTCGCTGGGGATGAAACCATCCAGCCAGGGCGGGCCCGTGACTCACCCCAACCGGCCAATCACCCGCGGGACGCCGCGCTGAAGCCACCCGGAGCCAGAGGCTGCTCCCCGGCGCCCCCATGGGCTGGGCGCCCAGCAGCGGGGCAGGCGGCCGGGCTCTGAGCAGCCGGAGACCGCGCCCCGGGCCCTTTCCCCCGACACACATCGGGCCCTCCGCCCCAGGGGACCCCTGCCCGCCCTCGGGTCCCTCATGCGCAGAGGAGGGGGTATGGGGTGAGCGGCGCTGCGTGTTCACCTCCGTCTGCCTGCAGCTGCTTCGGCTTCTCCTCTCCCGCTTTGCTGTCCGCCATTTTCCCCCACCGCCTCCCCCCAGGTTCTGAGCATGCGCAGTAGCCTCCTTTATTTCTCCCGCTCCCTCCCTGCCATAGAGGGGAGGCGGCCCCAGAACCTCTAGAAAGAACTCGCCCCCTGTGGCTGGGAGTGACGAAGGCGGAAACGGTCCGCGCGTCACATGTCTGAGGGCAGCGGTGCTTCCGCTTAAACAGCCAGATGCTCCCAGACTCGGGGCAAGCTGACTTCCGCTGCGTATGCCGGCGCCGCAGCGGAACAAACATGCCAATAAGCCGCTCTCTGATTGGTCAGGAGGAATGGCTCCGGCCTAACCACTCAGGCATGGTTGGAGATTAGCAGTGGACATGTAAAGGGCCAGGACAATCTGCGTAATCAACATACGTTTTTCTGCCCCAGTGGGCTGGGAGGTGGGGGACAGAGAGAGCGCGACACACACGGTGCCCCACTTAATGGCAGGAGAATGTGGAGCAAATACACGTCCCATGGGAGCCTGGCTGCTGCACCATCATCAGCCTTCAACTTGAGGCTGAACTCTACCACGGTTTTACATATGGGTCCTGCGATGACTCAGGAGTCCCTTCCTGGACCCACACATCCACCTGTACTTGGTACAGACACAGATCAGGCTGGGCCTGGCCAGAGCAGCCACTGAGTGACCCAAAGCCAAGTGAAGTCAATGGACAGAGTATGGGTTTGAGATCAGGCCCCTCATCTGATGCTGAACCTCTGAGCCCTGAGAGAGGAGTCCTTTCGCTCAGCCAGACAGGAACAGCTCACAGCTTTAAAACCAGATGTCCCAGGTTCAGTCTCTGATACTAATGACACAGCCAGGATCAGACTGTAACAAGGGATGGCAAACAGGAAGAACTGAATTGTTGTTGGGTGTTGTAGCTACATTGGTCCCAGGATATTACAGAGACAATCTTCATATTACCTCATCCACCTTGCCTCTCTATGAATCTTTGAAGCTTGGGACAAGCTTCCGTCCCTACTCCACCCAGACCCCACTGCTGGTGGTTGAACCATATATACAGTTTCATGAGCTGGCTGACAACTGAATCTTTTAGCTCAGGCAGAAGGTCCACAAGCCAGAGGTCCCAGATTTGATCCCTGATGATAATGTCCTAGGACCTACTGAAGCATTTCTGCTTGTACATATTCTGTTCCTGTTTTCATTTTTAAATATGGAGCTAAACTAAAAGGACTATCACCTTCAACTCTAGTCAGTTTTAAAAACTAGTTTGTGGTTCCACACTTAGCCTAATCACCCCACCAATGTTTATGGTTTTAAAACCATATTTTCCTATTTTTAAAAAATGGTTCTTTCTTCTGTTAGTGTATGAAAGATAAGCAAGGGAATAGATAATAGTAAAGGTTGATTGTACACCACATGCTTTCCTACACACAGTGAACTCACTGAAAACAAAATGAAGTTACTGTAACTGGAAAAGACTGAATCAAATAATCTTAACATTATTTGTAAAAATACACTTTTAGATACAAGTGTATTTAAGTTGAGGTTTGCAGTATTGAAGTTGTGTTGGTCACAGGATATTGAAGAGACAAGGTGGATGAGGTATCTTTCATTGGACCAGCTTCTTGTTGGTGAGAAAGACAAGCTTACATATGGCTCTTCTGCAGAGGAGAGAGAGGGAGGGAGGATAGGTGGGTGGGTGGGTGTAAGAAAGTATTTAAAGAAGGGTCTCCCCCTGCTCTCTGGCCCAATGACTGTTCTGCTGTGGATAAATACTTAGTCGGGCCACAGAAAGAAAAAGAGAATAACTGTATAGTCCACTGTTACATTCTTTTGATCAGCAATATTTTTTTTCAGTCACATCTAGCAAGATACCCTGTTTAAAATATGAAGGTAAACTAGTCTACCTTTAACTTTTCACCTTGTTCCTGTGTAAAAAGTCTAGTCAGTCCCCCATTAAAGTCATGACACTTGTTTAAATTTTTGCAGGCAAGAGAGGGAAATTGTCCCATTCTCACTGCTCTAAGGAACAGGGTAACTAGGACTGTGACATGTAAAGTCTTTTTCAAAGGTGTCGGGGAAAAAAAAACTTCTACAGTTTGAACAGTCATTTCCACCTACATCAGTAATTTAAACTCAGTGCATAACCGAGAAGTGTGTATTTTCAGTACAGTACTGCCACATTTAAAGAGACTCTCTGCCTCTAGGAGTATTATAAGTATCAGTGTTTATTATTTTCAAAAGCTGTAGAGCATTGGAAAATCCATACAATAAAAGGACAAAAACATATTAAAAAAAAAGTCTTACATTGGCCCACATAGCTCACTTCCACAAGGTGAGTAAATTTTAGAACCACAGGTCTGATTGTTTTATGATTACATTTGCAAGGCATCAAATCAGATACTAAAATACTTTGAATAAATTATGCAGCATCATAATGAGATCTTTCTAAAAAACAAAGAAAACCCTAGGAAAACAAAACCACAACTTATTCACTATGGTACGAGACAGTGGGCAAATCAGCTACATTCTAAGATCAGTATTCAAGACATTATTAGAGTTGTAAACAGACAAAAAGGCTAAGGTTTGCAAACATTTACTGAGGCATTTGCATTACATCCTTTACATTACTGATATCCAACTAGCCTCTTACAATTCCTATATTTACCATATTTCGGTCCATGAACTAATCAAATCCATTACAGCATTTGGTGCTGAACAAGTAAGGGTTTAAATGAAGTATATTCACCACAGTTGTATTGCATTTAATTACATTCTCTCTTATGATGCTATTTGTAGATTTGATTATCACAGCTTTTCTTCACATGGATTCTCCACCTCTCACCCTCCCCTGTCCTGTTAAGTTTGTTTAAATAACTGCAATACAAAGGTTATAAAAAACTCATATCAGGCAGCAGTTCTAGTTACTCTTTTACCCTTCAGTTTTTCATCAAATTCCCACAGAAGTCAATGGAAATTTAAGCCTATTAACAGTATAATTTGCCCTTAAGATTCTTCAGCTACCCACCATTTTTTCTGTGTTTGCTTCCTGAAGGAATTCTCTGCAAAGGGCTTCTTTACCTTTTCCTGACTATTGCTAAAACACCTTTGTTCTTCTCCCTGTATCAGTTTTATGCTTTGAATATAAAGATGTATCTACAAAAGCTTCGTATTTTCTTTTTGGAACAAATTTCAGCGCCTCCATCCAATCTCCAGTGTCTTTTAAAGTTAATAAAATACGAATCATTTGGTCCAATGTGAGATTTTTGGCACCAGTTTCCCACTTCAAGTACCTCTCGAGTGGAAGACGTTCAGTTGTTAATTTCAAGCGTTTTGCATGTGCAAGAGAGATTCCAGTCTGTATTTTCCTGTCAACCATTGATCCAACTATATAGATTTTATCATGCTCAAACGTCTTCATTACATTGGGAGAGTCAGCAGTTAAGTAGATGAGCTTGTCTTTTGGAAAGACATCTGTGTGAGACTGTTCTGTCACAGTCACAAGTAAATTGTTCCATGCCTTCCCATAGCGCTTAGCAAATTCTTTATGATATGGGCCATCTACTTTAAGATTACAGAAATGTAAATGAAAAGGATCAATAGCTCTTCGATTCCACCCTTCGGTCTCCATTAGCTGATTCACTGTGTTCTCCATTTCTCTACGTGACATGTAATTTTCATAAGCCATGTCAAATACTAGAGGCTGGCCAAAGATCATTGCCTGAGCAGTCCTCCAGTTATACATCTTATCCATAGACTTGGACCAAAGCTGCAATAAGAAAGTATTCTTCAGCTCACCAGTATCATTTTCTTTAGCCTTTTCCAGCCTTTCCTTCTTTGCTTCCTTTTGCTTTTCGTGCTTTATTTTACTAGCTTTCTTCACTTTTTCTTTGATATATAAGTATTTTAAATACTTCTTTTTGGATGACTTAGTGGAACATTCCATAAGGGTCTTTAAGTCTTCTTCACTGATATTTTCTGGAACTGTTTTGCCAGCTAGCCTCCACATCTCCACAAGTTCCCTTGTGGCAGCTAAAATGGAATCCTCCTCACTCTCAGATGTCCCACTGACTTCCTCTTGCATTCCAGATCTCATGACATTTTTCCACCCATCCAAATCTAGCTTCTCAGTAGGGCTGGATGAAATCTGCTTCTTGAGGGCAGGAGACAAAATCAGTGTTCTACATGGAAATGACCTCTGGGGAGCTCTTAAAAACAAATATTTTTTTGTCCCATTCTGCATAGCAAACGGAAAAACAGAATGTTTCACAATGCTTCTCAGAACCATATTTAAAAACTTCATATTTAGGAGACTTGTGTCCAAGCAGTTATCTGCAAAAATGGTAACAAAAGAAACAAACAAAATCAGTAGTTACAGATGTGAGAAAAACCTCAATCCTGCTTCTAACCATAACACCTCAGATGAACAGGAAGTTACTTCTTAGCACTTGATATCAACATTCTAATTGGATTTTTACTTTTTTACTGTCTCTAAAAGAAAATAAAGGTGATGTTGCTACTGGAGGAAACAGCAGTTAGCATGGTTGCTTAAATCATGCTGTGCATATAATTCCAAGTCAAATCAAACAATGCTTAAATATGTTTTAACCCTCCCACTTCAATCACTCTTGTATGTCATTTGTAGATAGGAAGCTTTGTGATGGAAGCATGCCATTGCACACAGATGCCATGAATGCTTTCATAGATGCAGACCACAGAAGTACAACTCATTCTACTTGTGGGGTGACAGCGTGGGTGATGATTTTTTTTTTGAGTAGTTTTTCCAGAAAATTTTCACATCACTAATGCTTATCTTTTTGAAATGTACCAGTAAAGCAGGGAAGCGCCCTTAGCAAACTTCTGCAGGCTTATGAGCTTAATTTTTGCTGTCATTGAAGCTAATATGACTACTCACAATATGTAAAGTTATGCATGTGAATAAATCTAAGCCTAAAGCCCCAATCCTGTAAACAGAAAAGCACATATATAGCTTTACTCATATGAGTAGTACCATTAATTTCAACAGGAGTCATCACACAAGTAAAGTAAAGCAAACAAGCTTAAGTGTTTGCAGAACTGGGCCTAAAAGAGAAGTACCTAAGCTGTTTTTCCTTATCTTTTCTCCCCATGGATGGCCAACCCTAAGTAGAGCCAATGAACAAATTAATATTTTCAAACTGAACTCTAAACAAATTAAAAGCAAAAATAAGTTACACATTAAAAAAATTATGCTATAATCTTTATTTACTATGCCGCCTGGAATTTAAAGTGTCCTCATTTTAAAAAGAAGTTAAACCTAGTTTCTTTAATTAAAAAAAAAAAAAGTATAAACAGGCAACAAATAAAATATTCTGTAAATATGCCATTGTTTTGAGATGCTATGACTGCAGCAAAATTTAACTGACTAATGTAATGAAAAAGAGACTGTATAAAGTTGATGGACAACTCACAATAAAACTGTTAATATGAATGATCAACATTATACTCTTTTTGTTTCAATTTACAGGACAGTGAAATAAAAATGTTTCATTCTGTGGAACAGGACAAAAACAAACCACTGAGACTTTAACAAATTATATATTTTAAATATGACATTAAGGTACTAAAATAAAAAATTCACATGAGAGAATGCACATAAAGAAAAAACATATGAGGCCCGGCCTCAGGTAATCTAATGTGGCATAGCTCCAATGAAGTAAATGGATCTGTGCTTATTTAAATCAAGTAAGGATTTGATCCAAGTTTTCCAATAAAGCCATGTTATCTCTAGGTTTGTCCAGTACTAAGTGTATTTGCTACTGATTCATTTTTGCTGAAAGCTCTAAATATCTCTTTAGAAGAACCTGGGTATGGAACACAGAAAAATATGTTACTTTGTATTTTAAAAACACAAGAAACACACCCCTCTTTTAAACACAGTTTTACTGCTAGGTCTCTCAGAAGCTAAACCATCTTAGTTGAACAAATAATTCTGCTATGTTTTCCATAACACAGGTACAGAAACTCAAGTTTCTGTGTGTCTGTGATGAGGTGATCATTTGAGTTAAAGAACTTGCTTGTCCCTTCTACTGAAAACTGCAGAAGTAGATGATTTTAGAACGATTTTTAAAATTAACCCACAATGCTTAGCCATTACACATACATTTTACATTTCAAAGCACTTTTCATACATTATTCGTTCAGTCTCTAGTGAACATTGTTATCCCTACTGCACAGATGGGTGGAGGACCTGCACGCACACGGGGCCCAATGATCCAGACAGGGGCTTCCCCGCCCCACGCGTGACACTGGAACCGGTATCAGAAGCAGCTGTTCTACAGGCCGCCCCGCAGCAGACGAGAGGTCGGGTCGGTATCTACCTTCCCCCCACTGACATGGCCCTAGGCTGCCACCCCGGTGGCACCAAGGGGCCCCACTGGAGCGGGGCCTCCCGCTGCAGGATCCTGTGCCCGCCCCTGGACACGCACGCACCTGCAGGTACCGTTCCCCACGTGCCTCTCGCTCCGACCTACCCAGTCCCTTCTCCAGAATCCTCCGACTCGCCACACTTCCGCTTCCAGCCGGAGGGTTCTCAGTATCGGACACACCTCCCCCTAACTCGGAAGGAGAAAAAGCTCCAGCAGCTGCGCCGCTGCGCCTCCCTGCTTTTCGGCCTCTCTGATTGGCTTCGGTTTCTGGCCAATCAGAGACTAGGATCTGCGCGTGCGCGTTGAATGGTTCTGTCCGACAGACGGGCGTGGCAGTTCGATTCTTGGGTCAGGTGCCTTCGTTTCTCCCCAGGTGCGCTGTGTCCTCAGTCCCGGTCCGCAGGGTTCTGCAGCTGCAAATCTAGGTTCCGACCTTCTCCGAGAGACCTACGACGCTGCCTGCCTCCGGGGGCAGCTGGAGTTCGGGGCAGGTTCCAGGGCTCACAGTGGGACGAGACTGGGGAGCTCAGTGGGAGCAGGGATGGGCAGGAGTTAGCAATGGCGGCCAGAAGAAATCGGTGTGACTGAGCGAGGCTGCAGATGCAGGGGCCTCATGTCCCAAGGTGGGGGAAAGGTGTTCGTATCAGATCCTCTTTCTATGGCTCCGAGGAGCCCCTAGGCTCAGTTCTCTCCTCAAAAGGCTTCATGCTTCACAGGACAGTGGACACAGCACATTGCTCTGCGGTGTCTGCAGCAGGGATGTCAGTCCATCTGTTGCTCGGTACCAGAACAACACTTACAACTTGGAAGGAGTTCAGAGCAGGGTAACAGAAATTATCTGGAAAGCCTGACGCGAGGAGGAGGTTAAAGGAGCAAAATATTAGAGCTTGGCTAGATAAAGACTAGGGAGGAGGTTGAAGAAGATGCAATAATAGTAAAGAAATATTGGCCGATGTAAACATCTGTGATGTAGAGGAATTACATAGTGTGCTATATGGGGATATAATAATGTGATAAAGAAAAATTTCGAGCTGATTGTCTGGGGAAATAAGTTCCTGGGAGAGTGAGCTGTACTGTGGTGTAGAACAGTCTCCCAAAGGAAGTGAGTGCAGCTCCATTGCATAAGTTATTTTAGAACTAGACAAAGTGCTAGAAAATGTTCTGAAGGAGGCAGTCCTTCTTTGGCAGGGAGCTGTACTGAGTGATCTAATAGGTGTCTCTCAGATCTCAAACATTTTATTTGGTGTCTGGTACAGCTGAGGTCTCAATCTGGTGAAAGTTGACAGCCTCCCATAAAGATTGGGGACCACCGATTTAGGCTGTGCATGTAAAGTGCACATAGGGTGACCAGATAGCAAGGGTGAAACATTGGGGCATTTTTTTCGGGGGTAGAGGTTGGAAATAGTTGCCCATATAAAACATAGCCTCCAATATCGGGACATCTGATCACCCTCAGTGGACATGCTGTGGCATAGAAGTTTTGGTTTTCTGAGTGTATCATATCTTATATTTACTGTCAACAATGTATGTTCTTCAGTGGGTCTTCTGTTATACCAGGAATTGGCAACCTTTGGCCCATGGCTGGGACGGTTTTTTTTACCTGCCATGTCCGCAGGTTTGGCCTATCGCATCTCCCACTGGCCACGGTTCGCACTCCCAGGCCAATGGGGGCAGCGGGAAGCGGCGCAAGCCGAAGGACGTGCTGGCTGCCGCTTCCCGCCATCCCCATTGGCCTGGGACTGCAAACCACAGCCAATGGGAGACGCGATCGGCCAAACCTGCGGACGCGGCAGGTAAAAAAACTACCTGGCCTGTCAGGGTGCTTACCCTGGTGGGCCGCATGCCAAAGGTTGCCAGTCCCTGTGTTATATCCTTTCTGACGTTTTTGATGTAACTGAACTAATAGATAGAACTGCAGTAAATTGATAGCTCCTCCCTTGTCTTTTGGGACCTACTTTTTCTCCAGCTGCTCACAACACTATCCTTTTTTTCCTCTCACGTCTCTGTATCCCATATATCACCTTCGGTAATAGCCCCATATTTAAATAATTCACACAGCCTTTTTTAAATGTTGTTTTTAAAATTGATAATCTTTAAGTCTGTGTGCAACTCTCTCTGAAGCCTATGGTATAATAGACAGGTATGTAAGTAAGCTCTTCTTTCTTTTGCAGAATGCTGGACTGTTTAGTGATACAGTATTTAATTTTTAATATTTGGAGCAGTATGTTTTTCTCTTGCCCCTTTAAAAAAAGAAATCCTAATAGATTAGACTGCCTTGAGCAAACACTTAAAAGATGGGCTCATTATCTAATCAACTACTTTTTTTGTGTGTGATATGGAGGCAGGTTTACTAATTTTGACAGTGTCTCTCTCTTTTAATAATTAAGATACAGTATTTGATGTCTGGAGCCATTTTCAATCAAGATGAGCTTCCTGCTGTCCAAGCTGACCAGTAAAAAGGAAGTGGATCAGGCAATAAAAAGTGTAGCAGAGAAAGTTTTGGTTCTTCGATTTGGGAAAGATAATGATCCTGTTTGTCTGCAGTTGGATGATATTGTAAGAGCAATTTTTAAAAACCTTTTATTGATGCTATGCCATTTAGTGCAACAGAATGAAATGACATGTGATACTATCACATAATATAGAAGGAGCCAGGTTACTATTAAGTTATTTCTGCACTGGTAATGAAATGTAGAGTGAAGTAATTAGAGAATACTTCACTCCCTTCATAAGAGTGTGGTAAAAATTAATCATTGTTAGGGCTACATATCTGTCACAGAGATCACAGATTCCATGACTTTCCGTGACTTCTGCAGGGGCCAGTGTGGTTGACCCCAGGGCCACCCAAGCAGCTGGCTCCAGAGCCAGCTACTGCAGTCCATGACCCTGGGCAGCAGTCCCTGGCTGACAAGCCAGAGCAGCAGCAGTCCACGGCCCTGGGCAGTGGTCCTCAGCCAGCTGGCCGGAGTGTCCATGACCCTGGGCAAGAGTCCTCAGATGGCCGGCTGGAGCAGCTGCAGTCTGCGGCCCCTGGCAGCTGGCCCCAGGCACTCTACCCAGCAGCATCCCCACACACACACCCAGCGTGCCCCTCCACCATTTAAACACAGGTATGTTTAGTATAAGTCATGGATAGGTCACACACAGGCTGTTAAATTTTGTTTATTGTGTGTGACTCTCCATAACTTTTACTAAAAATACCGATGACTAAATCATAGCCTTAATCATTGTTTGCAAGGCACTTTGAAACTGAAAAGTGTATATAAACTTTGTAGCATTTGCATATAGTATAATTAGGGATGCAGGGCACCTCACAGAGAGAATAAAGACATGGAGTTATAGCCTAGCCCCTTTGAAGTCAGTGGGAGTTTTGCCATTGACTTCAGTGGAGCCAGGATTTCTTCCAGATTCTTTCACCTGAGCGGTTAGACTACACAGTAATAAAAGCAGCTGTGCCTTTCTACAACAGCTCCTACCATTGCTGCCAAGGAATTACAGGATTGATTTTTTCCCCCAGTGTGAATGCACACAAAGGGAAGTTAAATACTTGCCCTTGGCCATACAACAAGTGGTAGAAGTGATCTTAGAAATCAGGCATTTCTATTTCCAGGTCTCATGCTACGATCAGTAGTCCATGCTGCTTATGTCTGAAACAAGATGGACTAATATTTATATTTAAAATTTAGTAATGTTAAAATATCCGTGGTGTCTTCTCATAAGACAAGCATTTCTCCATCTGATAATGAATTGCCATGAAAGAGGTCTTTGCTTCCTTATGCTTGCACAACTGATTCTTTAGTGACCAAAACATGATATTGGAAAAAAAGCATGTGCTCAAAGCAGCAACCCGATTATTAATTAATTATAAAATAACTTTGTTAAAGATGAAGATCAGTCTTTCACTACTTCTGACTCTCCCTTATTTAAAAAACAAGGTTAGCAATTACAGCTGTGCTTTTAAACTTGGCATGTTTTGCCTACTCATGTTAGAATCTGTTTTTATCATGTCTTTCTCAATTTCTAAAGCTTGCAAAGACATCTCATGACTTAAGTAAAATGGCAGCCATTTACTTGGTGGATGTGAACAAGGTGCCAGTGTACACCCAGTATTTTGACATAAGTTATATTCCATCTACTGTCTTTTTCTTCAATGGACAGCACATGAAAGTGGATTATGGGTACGTCAGTTTGCATGAGGTTCTCTTCTGTTTACCGTAATTAGCATAGTCTCTGCCTGTGTTATCTTATTAGCTGGCTTGAGAAAGCTGTACTTTCCTTTGTCAGTAGTTGCATGAATATTGAAAGAGACAAGGCCAAGTAATGAATGGGCAGAGATGCTAAACTACGCTTCCCATTTTGAAATACCCTCTTGTTTAGTACTGGGTAAAAAACCTCTTTGATACATTTCACAGATGATGTGCAGTATAATCTCACACTTCATTCTGTTTGCCATGTTAAATTCTTGGTCATACCACTGCATTTTTCTAGGTTTTTGAGGTCTGATCACAATAATTCCTATATTGCCTTGTCTCTTTGCTTCATGTATACCATACCAGAATGGTTCAAGCCATAAGAATGACTAAATCAAAATCCTCCTTTCTGTTGTATAAGTTTTCATATCTTTAAAAAGTTTGTTTCATACACTTCAATGGACATTTACATTTCTACTGTCTTTATCTGCTACATAGGTCTCCAGATCACACTAAATTTGTGGGAAGCTTTAAAACAAAGCAAGACTTCATAGATTTGATTGAAGTGATTTACCGTGGAGCAATGCGTGGAAAGCTCATTGTACGAAGTCCTATTGATCCAAAAAATGTTCCCAAATATGACCTTCTCTATCAAGGAATTTAAAATATTGATTTGAGATGAGCAAAACTTGTGAATTCATCTTGAAGATCATATTGATCACCCTTTGAAGACAGACATTCTGCACTTTCTTATAAATAAAGGTACATGTTTACTTGTATGAGTCACATAAATTATTCTCTGAGCACTATCTAATGGTTATGAAATGGTGTTTTGAGAGTGAAAGTATCTCTAATGTGACATCAGTGAGTGAACAAATCACATTAAAGCATGAGCGTGTACTGCTTTGTGATCACTTAATACTATTCTCAGTAGGAACAGTATGCAAACAATTGATGTTTTTTTCATTTTTGTTTTAGAATAACCCTTCCATTTTGCATATTTCACCAATTACCGCCTTCCTATGTAAGTAAATAATTCTGTCCTTTATTGCTAGCAGTGGAGTGGGAATTCCTAGAAGCAGCAGCAGAGCGTGGTTAAGTCTACCATTGAGCAAAAGGATAGAGGGAAACTATTACTCATCTTTCAGGCACAACCATACCCTCAAAAGATCCTGGCCAAAATGGAAACTGAGGCCACAACTAAACATTAACATTCTGACATCTTTTAACGCTCAATCTTGCAAGGACTTGAGCATCCTTAACTCGCATTGATGCAAATAGAAGCCAAGAATAGCCATTTTGTTTCCATTTACTGTACAAATAACGGGGGTTATTTTACTTTCCAACATGCTGAGATTCAATGAGTTTGCACAATCTGACTGTGGAGGTGTGAAGAGCGCTTTCTCTACTCTCAACCCCAGTTTGAAATGAGACTGCCGAGGAAAGGGGAGAAACAGTAATGTGATTTTTCATATATGGTCATTTTTTAATTACAGGTTGCTTTTTTTATGGCAAGTTTTTATTTTTTTTTTAATCCGTCCAGGTAACTACACTGCAGTATTTCCACAGCAATCAGTCAGTCTGAAAAGGAGTTAAATGAGGCCAAATTAATTACTAGAGTAATCTCACTGGTTTCATTGGAGTGACACTGATAATAAATTTGGTCCACTATATATTATGTTTAGACTATCTCATTTCTCTGACTGGAGGAAGATGGTAATGTATGGTTCAGTGAAGAATCTTTAGATGACAGACTAGTGTCTAAAGGGAAGCAGTAGAAGCCCCTGTGCTTGAGACATCCAAAACAAGAATGGAAAAAATATTGGGGAATATATAAGGAACTGCTGGGCACTGCCAGGTGAGTGGATAGGCTAATGTTAGATTTGTGGAGTCTTTAGCATTAATCTCATACGCCAAATTGCCCTTTACAGTGAAATTTACAGATTTTTTTGCTGACAAAATCTACTTAGCTTAGATATGTACAAACTTCACAACATAAGATTCCAGAATCAACGCAGGTAAACTCTGGCTCACCTTAACACTGTTACTATGTGCCATTTTAAAGTGCAGGAATAACAGCAGAGCTCAAATTTAACGCTCCCATGAATTATTTTTTTGAAATTGCAAGAATTAGCTTCCAAAAAGAAAAGACCAAACTTTTCTAATGTTTGGTGATAACTTTATTTGTTCTCCCAATTAGTTTTTCAACAACAATCAAAATCAGAAATGCAATACCACCCTTATGGGATATAAATCACTCTGCAGTGCAAGGAAACCAACATGGCAGCTTCAATTTCAAGCTTTCATGGAGTGGTTTTAAAGAGGGAGAAGAGTCCTGAAAAATACTTCAGCATGTATTGCCTCTCTTCTTATTTTTACTGCTCCTTGTTACAATAGGAGAACGAGATAAAGTTACTGTGTTCTTAGCTTTCAGTGTGCTCTTCAGGTACTTGAAAATGGCCTGTAAGGTGGAGGATGGTGCTAAACTGTATTTTTCGGTGCCAGCAGAGACTGTAGGACAGTCCACTTTCACGAGGGAACCTATGGGTCTATCTAGAGGTTTACTGTTTGTTACCCATTCACGGCAATGTTTCTGTATCCATTCTTGCACTTGTGGATTATTTTTCACCTGGTGTAACGTGTGGTGCATGGAGTCAATAAGTGCCACAGAATACACTTTATTCATCACTTCCCATGTTCTCTGAATGAGCAGGTTGAGGAAAACCAAGCCTCCATAGCCATGGGCAATGAAGGCCACATTCTTGGCTGCGCTCTTTGAAATAAAATTATCCCAAATATAAATGGTGTGCTCTTCTGAGGTGCTGCTGCACCTCTTTGGGATCCACCAGGAGGAATTTACAGTGGAAGATTCTTCCTTGGTAGATAAACTTAACCACTCATTTTCCATCTTCAGATCAATGAAATTGTCATTGGGATTTAAAACAATCACTCCTCCATAGCATTGAAGGGCTGTCTTAATGAATGGTATTTGAGTTCCATGGTCCAGGCCCTCATGGATTATGGTCTTCAGCCCCCACTGACCAGCCCGAAAGACTCCACGGTCTTGTAGGAGCACGATTACGCTTGAGGAATTAGTTAATGCTTTCTCGCTGATGAAAAAGAAACTCCTGGGTTCATTTTCTGTAGCATCTGTTGGGATGTGGACTTTCTGAAGCTTGTAGACTCTTTCCAGGAGCTCATAAACATACTGTGTAATAAGGTGTCCCAGAACTTGATAGCGTTTATGGTTACTCTCATGTGCATTTTTGTAATAATTAAAGACAAAGGGCTCATTGGTATCTAGATGCTTCAGTTCACCATTTTTGTTGAAGTCGTATTTCAGTTGTTCTGGACACTCTGAACTCTCTACTAGTTTCCTGAAGCTCAACTCCTGCTCCACTTGCAACACCTACAAATAAAACAGATGATGCCATTACAAGTGTAGACTTGGTTTATTTTTTTAAACATAACTTCTCAGGCCACTGATTCTGAAATTGTGGCATATGGACTAGACATGGAACCCAGAACATTTGCTAGTCTTCACCAAGCTGGCTACTCCCTGCCTTCTAATTGCTAAATTACATTAAAAGAGGCTAAAAGCACAGTAACTACTTTCCTAACTCTATTCTGCCACAAACAATTGCTATAGTTGCCAAAAGGAGGTTATAGGATCAAGAATGGGAGATAAAGTAATACACACAATCATGAATGGGAGGGGAGAAAGTCCACAAGAAAATCTGTCTTAAGATTGATTTGATTAATCTTTTAAAATAAAAAACTGAGAACCCCTGTTTTAGGCAGTGTACTTTTTTGATTGCCTTCTATTGTAACTGATCAAAATTGCAGCAGCAAGAGTTTGGTATACGTTTAGGCTTTGTGTACAACTTAACATTTTTATCCATTTTTCTATCCGTCTCCTCCCGCAACCCTTTAGTGTAGTTGGGAGAGTACAAGCTAGCCCTCCATGCAGCTGCAGTACTGCTTTGACAGGAGTTCTGTGCTAGCAGCAGGGAGAGCTGCTGGCACAGAACTCCCATGATCATAGACTATTTCTTTTAGTGTTGTCTGTTTCTGTACAGTAATTTTAAATTTGATAAATGGTTTGACTTAAACCAGGGTACTTGAATAAAACGGTGCCTGGTGGATTGATTTAAGTCAAAGTGAGAGGTTTTTAAGAACAGGTTAGACAAATGCCTGTCAAGATGCTCTAGGTCAGTGGTACTCAGACAGGCTCGCCAGCTGCAAGTGGCTTTTTAATGTATCTCCTGCTGCTCTTTGCAGCACGATATCAAAACACATATCAAAACACTGTGTGATTTAATTATTAACCAATCAGGATGCTTTTACTGTGTTATTTATCAATTGTAGTTGATAAAAATAGTAATACTTGGTCAGTCATTTTTCTGTAAGAGTGTGTGTGTGTGTATATATATAGTAAATAGAACAATGAATTCACACTACTATGGCTCTTTTGGATAATGTTGACCTCTAGTTTGGCTTCTGAACTACTGATGTCTGAGTATCACTGGTCTAAGTATACCTGGTCCTGTGTCAGCATGGAGGGATGGACTAGATGACCTCTTGAGGCTCTTCCAGTGCTACATTTCTATGATGCTATAAATCACGAATTTTAACTATGATTTCAACCAGCAAACAGAATACCTTGATTTAAATAATTGATCTTAATTTTGTTTCGCATTTGTATTTTTTAATTATTTTCCTAAAGAAAGGTTGATTCTCATTGATTAGTGAACATTAAAACATTGATTTGCATATAAATATAGCCTTTACACTAAATTTGGTACTCCTTATTGCTAGTCAAATAGATTCATTATATCTGTACACAGTTATTTAAGCAATTATATAGCTTAGCATACATTTATTAAGAATCTTAACTTCTACCTTTTTATTATATTTTAAAATGGTAAATTACATTTGTTATTTACTAGATTATAATTATTTTTTTCATTGTGATTTCTGTCAACCTGCAGTTGGAGGAAAATTGGAATTCAATTACAACTGCACAAAAATAGCATTTTAATTTTTTTGCAGTAAATAAAACTATATCTTAAAAATGCTGAATACATAAGGGGAAGAAAAATAAGTTTATCAAAACATGTTTTGCATTTAAAACTAACTAGTTTATTAAACAAACAAGTATTAGCTTCAGATGGTCATCTAGGATTCTCCCAATCTTTGGGAAGGTCGGTGAAGAGAAGAGAATTAATATGTATTTCAGGAAGGGAAGTACACAAGGACCACAGTATGTTGGATGTAGCACTGAAGTGAGGACAATTCCTGTTGGGGAGAGAACATTTAACATAGGAGGAGCTGCATATATGGATGTCTGTTCCTCAAGGCGACATAGTGGGAGGTGGTTGAAGGCAAATGTCAGGGTAAGAAACTACACAGAGTAAGGTGATGACAGACTGGGAAAAGGAGGAAGCTATTCACTAGCAGACTGCCACCCAACCAAAATATCCCCAAGATCATAGCCTAGTAGCACACAGCATCTCACCTCGCTTATTCTAGGTACATTATTATTCTTTAAATTTCTACAAAAAAGAGAATATTTATATGATACCAGATTAAATCCTGAAAATGTAACTAGGAACATATACTTACATCCACGTTTACTTTAGGGCAGTGGGAAGGGCTTATGGTGATTTCATTCAGCTCTGTCTTGGGATTCTGCTGTTATGGATGAAACAGTAACATATTAATGTAAATGTACATAAATGTAGTAAATGAGTCTTTTTCGTTGTGGCCACAAGCCCCCTACCCACAAAAATAAGTACAACTATAAAGTTATGACAACTATAAAGTTTTGAAGCAATTTACAATCATTTATACCTAAGACTTTTTGATCAAAAGCAAATTATAAATTATAACCCTATTAGTTGGGAAGAGGGATTTTTTTTGTAGCAGTGTCATCTCCAGATTTAAAAAGCAGTGACTTCAGATGGCTATTAGTGCAGCCTCACTGAGTGCTAGAATTAAACTTTAAAATGGTGAAGCACTCCAGTCTGTGCTGCATCCTTCTGTGGATGTAAATAAATAGGAGTGCAGGATTCAGAGCTGTCAATCTGGTACCTTTTACAAATACTAAATTCATGTCAAAATATATATTCAAATGAAAAATTAACTCTCCTCCGATGTATTCAACTGTAAGGCCTACTGGGCTGAGATTTTATCATCTTGTGTTTGTACAGCACCTAGCATGTTTGGAGCACTACTACTACAAAAAAAAAGACCAAACAAACAACAAAAAAATACTGTCTTTTATGAGGTTTCAAATCCAAGTTTACCTCCATCCCAGCAAGACCCACTTATCTCACCACTTCTTCTTGTAAATTTAGTTATCAGAGAAGCAAAACCTTGAATCTGAGGTTGGAGAAGTCTTCACTCTTTTAAAGAAAAGAAACCTATGTTATTGCAAGCTTTCAACTTCACTAATTTGCTGTGTACCTCCTTTGGGGGTTGTGAAAGGTGTCAGAAGCTATTGTGTCAGGTCATACAGCTGGGGTTTGAAAGTCTGCAAGTTATGATCTAAAATATCATTCTCAGACTTTGACTATACTCCTTGACAGTGTCAAGATTAAAGCCTTTTTTACAATACCGAGTTGAGTTGCCAACACTGGTTTTCAGCAAGTACTTCCCCAGACCTGATACAAAAATGGTTTAAGTACCACTGAAGAGAGGAAAAAATTATTTTCAATACCACATCAAAGGGTGCTTGTGACTTCACTTTCTGAAACAGTGCTGAAAACATTTCTATCTCATCTGTACTAACACTTACAAAGTTCACAATAAAAGCAATTGCTGAAAGCTAGCACCAGAAATGCAATTTATTAGATCCCAATCCTGCACACTGATCCGTAAGGGGGAACACCTGTGTCTCCAAATAGCCCCAGTGGCTTTAGTAGAGCTCCACACAGAAGCAGGTATCTGCACTTACCAATCCTACTGGAGGACCAGATAAATAAGACTTTACGAATTGAAGCACAATTAAGATCTGATTCCAATCTCATTACAACCTCTCTTGATCTTGATCAGGATCAGGGATTCAGTCTCAACGGGGCAAGATGTGAGAATTTTTGATAGCAGTTGTACATTTAGGTGTGTGTTTTCTTGATCAATTCCCCATGTTGTTTCAATTCCCTATACTAGAGGACTCGTTCTTGATACCATGTGCCTCAGCCCACATTTCAGTAAAATTAAACAATGATTATTTCCTTTTATAGGGAAACTTGTATGAAAGTGGCCGGCCCAACAGTTAGCCTGAGGATAGAGAGCAAATTTAAGGGTATGTGGGGTGTTTTTTGAAATCCAGTCAAAACAAAATTTTTATTTCTTCAGTGCGTTGGTAATATTGAGGATTAAAATGAAAAGAGGATTAGATTCTGAGGGAAATAGGGTAGTTAATTGAAAGACACGGGAACAGAACATGAGCCCATTGCTGTAACACTGAAAGAAAGACCAGTGAGACAGGAGTAAAGCCGAGCTTGCGGGGAAACAACGATGGGGTACAGAAGCAGTGTCAGGAGGGAGTATTCAGTGGAGCTACTGGGTGGTGTGAGAGGGAAAAGGGCATGATCTCAACACCTAGTGGTTCCACCAGAAAGGGTAGTATTTGGTGGGGCTGTAGGGTGATGGGAGGAGGTGGAATCTGGTGGAGCTATGGTCTGGGGTGACCTCCTCGTGGGAGGGGGGAGCTGGGAGGAGACGGTATCCGGTGGGGCTGTGGGATTGTGGAGAGGGTCCGGGGAACAAGAGGTTGGTATTTGGTGGGCGGAGGGGTTGGGGGCTGTAGGGCAGTGAGAGAGCGGAATCCGATGGGGGAGGTAGTTGGGGGCAGTGTTTGGGGGTTTGTGGGGCGATGTTGCAGGGTCCCACAACCGAGGGCAGCGGGTGTCTGTGAGGACCCTGTATGCACCGACCCGGCAGGGGGCAGCAGCGACGGCTACTGCGTGGGGGCGGTGACAGGCCCGGGCCCCGGCCCGGAAGTAGCCGGGAAAGCTGCGCAGGCGCCGGCGGAGGGGACCCCGGGGAGCTGTGGCGGCGACGAGCGGAGTTGGGAAGGCGCGGCCCGGTGAGCTGGGGGGATCCGTAACCACGGGGCGGGGGCAGCGCGGGGCCAGGCCACGGGCTCTGCGGGCGCAGCACAGGCCCGGTCATTAGCCCCCTGCTCCCTCCAGCCCAGCCTCCCCGGAGACCCTGGCGCCATTCCAGGGCGATCCCCCCTCCCCGGCTTTGGGGCAGAGACGCGGTCCCTGGAGGGGGGCGGCAGGGCCGAAGGGGTAAGAGCCCTGTGAGCCCCTCCCTGTCCTCCGCAGCCGCCCCGGTTTGTCTCGCCCATGGCGGGTTTAAAGCGCACCGTGGGGGACGGGGTCCCAGGGGTGGACTGGAGGACCACGGGCTTTTCTGTGCCGCTGGGGGCCAGGGGTTAGGCGTTTACTTCTTAGCAGCAAAGTGAAAGCCTTGTCTGCAGGCCCCAGCTGTGATGCATCAGCTACCCCAGTGCAGTAGAGCCAGGGACACAACCCGCCCAGTGTGGTCGCGGTGACACGCTATAAACGTGCTGGGGGATGAGCTGGCCTGGTGTAAGGTGCTTTAACACCGGGATAGCCGCGTCCGCCCGCGTGAGGATGGTGCTAATAAAGGTGTGCTAGTTAAGCACCAGATTACACCTCTAAAAGGAACATAGTTATACTGGTATAAGAGCCAGACTCATGGAATCTCATGAATCCCGGAGCAAGGGCTCGATGTATGATGAAAGCTGGCAACTCTGTTAAGCCTTTCTGTGATGCTGAGCTACTGTTCCCCCTATATGAGTGCCTCGCAAATGTGTGCATTAATCTTTGTGACATCACTGTAAGAGAAGGAAGTTTTATTATTCCAACTTCACAGATGGGATTGGGAAGCCAGTGGGGGGTAGCAGGGAAAGGAAGGTCAGACAGATCTGACAAGGAACGAGGGTATGGGGGAAGAACTTGGAGAGGCTGTAGGGTGACCAGGTGTCCAGATTTTTGGGTCTTTTTCTTATATAGGCTCCTATTACACCCCCCACCCTGATTTTTCACATTTGCTGTCTGGTCAACGTAAGTGGCTGGGCAAAGAAACTGGGTCGGGGTAGCAATGAAACTGGACCAAGAGCCTGAGGAGGGAGACTAGGACTGGGAGACAGTGGGGTGGGAGAAAATGAGGGGTAAACCAAGGCCAGGTGGGAAGGAGAGATACCTATCAGATAGGGAAGGGAACTGGGTTGACAGGACAAAGAGACTTTCACTGGGACTACAAACTTTGAGGACTGGAGAATGAAATTGCCTAGGATTGTTTCTTACTGGAAATCCCTTCTTTTGAAGATTTTATGGTTCCTTTCTTAGCACTGGGCTCAGAGTGTAAATAGGCATCTTTGTGAATCATACAATACTCAATTTATATATCACCAGTCAGATAAACCTCATTTGCCTGAAAGAAACTTGTTTGTTACCTGGTAACAAGTCACAATTCTCAAGAACATAATGTTGCAGGGTCCCACAACCGAGGGCAGCGGGTCTCTGTGAGGACCCTGCATGCACCGACCCGGAAGGCGGCAGCAGCGACAGCTACTGGGTGGGGGCGGTGACAGGCACATAACATACATAACTCCTTACATATTATCCATCCATACATTTTGCAAGGATTGTGACTACCAATGTGACACAGGCTGTTAGTGGAGACCTTATGTGATGCACATTGACAAACTAGTGTGAAGATACCAGATCTTTGTGAACCCCTATGCCCTCAGACAGTTGGCACCAGGGCGTCCATGGGTCACAATGATTTAATGGTTAAGACAGTTCAGTGCTGCCTTGGGAAACTGAATTCTATCCGTGGGTCTGCCTAAGAGTCTTTATGTGATGCTGGGAAAGTCACTGAAACCAAGCATTTCACAAATACTCCTGAGGGCGTTCTGCACCAAAAAATTAAAAATTCTGTCCACAATATTTTAAAATAAATATGGAGGCTCCAGCGTGGCACAGGGGAGTACAGGCCACTGGCTGTATAGAGGTGGGAGATCACGGGAGGACATGGACTCAGGGGTGAGGCTGCACACAACACTGACATAGCACAAGGACTGGGTCCGCCCCAGAAACACCCCAGTGCCCTTCCCCTCCATGCCAGGTGCACCAGGTGTGGGCAGGCAGGCTCAGGAAGGCAAGATTCAAGTGTGGAGAGACTTAGTGTAGGGGGATCCAGGTGTGGGTTGCTAGGGTTCTGTGTGGGACAGTCTGGGTGTGGGTGGCTCAGTGGCGGATCTGGGTGCAGGGGGGATCTGGATACAATGGTAATGGGACTCTCCAGGGGAGTCCCGATGAAGGTGGTTAGGACTCAGCAGTGGGGTGTCTGGGTGTTGTGGGGATAGCAAAGAGGAGGGAGCAAAAAAATCTGCAGAGGACATAAACTCTGCGCATATGCATTGGTGCAGAATTCCCTCAGGAGTACTTTATCACTATATGTGTGTTTCATCTTTTTCTGGGTGCCCGACTTGAGACTGGGGTCTGATTTGCAGTTGTGCTGAGCAGTTACAGCTGCAACTGAAGTCAATGGGAACTGTATTTTGAACATACAAAGTGTTATATTGCAAAGTACTCTGAAAAATTGTCTCTCTAAGGCCAGGTATGTACTAAAAAGTTAGGTTGACCCAGCTACATTCCTCAGGGGTGTGAAAAATTCGTGCTGCTGAGCAATTTAGCCAAGTCAACTTAGCCGTTGGTGTAGACAGCACTAGGTCGATAGAAGAATCTCCTCGCTATTCAATGTGGCCAGCCTCATGCCTTATTTACTGCTCACTATTCAGACCCTGCTCTGAAAATAGAATTATTAATTTTCTCATGGGCTTTTCTATAGAAATCACAACTACAGCATCTGAGTGCTTCACAAACCTTATTTTCATAACACCCATGTTTGTTGGAGCAGAATTATCCCCATTCCACAGATGGGGAACAGAGGAACTGAGAGATTAAGGTAAAAAATATCCATTAATTATAGGTGCCGAATCAGGCTATGTCTTCACTAGAAGACAGCTATAGTGCTTCAGCGTGTACTTTCACTAGAGTGACAGGAGGGGTTCTCCCATCATTGTAGTTAATCCAACTCCCCAAGAGGCAGTAGCAAGGTTGGCAGAATAATTTCGCACTGAGTTCAGTGAGGTCTCAAGCTATATTCTTCCCTGTGAGGAAGAGTTTTGTAGAAGTTCTTTCTGCCAGAAATTCTTGAGTTACAATCTTAGTTCTGTCACTCAACTGCCTCATAGTCTGGGGTAGGTTGCTTTCTGTGCCTCGTTTTCACAGTCTGTAAAATGGGGTTAATCAGGACTCAAAGGCTTATGAAATCTCCTCCTCTGGCTACAAGGTATAAAACAGGAGATGCCTTGCTGTCTGGGCCCAAATGCTGGTGAGAACTCCAGTTCCCAACGAGCTGCTAGAATTCCTGCGTGGACACAGTCCTTGAACCCTGCCTGAGTGGTGCTCTGTCTCTCGTATCTGCCTTGGTCAGTAGGTGTCTAGAAAGGAGAAAGAGCTTTCTCTCTGTTAGTCCTCCCAGAGCTTCTTTCAGCATATAGGTGTCTACAATGATTAAGTGCAGTGCCTGTTTCTTCTGTTGCTCAAAGCAATTGCATGCAACAGCAGAATGATACACCTGACTTTGATCAGTTTCAGAGCTGCAGAATAGCAGCCATCAAAATAAGGGTATGGCTACACTCGAAACTTCAAAGCGCTGCCATGGGAGTGCTTTGAAGTGTGAGTGTGGTCGCAGCGCCAGCGCTGGGGGAGAGGTCTCCCAGCGCTGCACGTACTCCACCTCCTCATGGGGATTAGCTTGCAGCTCTGGCAGCCACGCTCCCAGCGCTGCGGCACTGTTTACACTGTCGCTTTACAGTGCTGTATCTTGCAGTGCTCTGGGAGGTGTTTTTTTCACACCCCTGAGTGAGAAAGTTGCAGCGCTGTAAAGCGCCAGTGTAGCCAAGGCCTAAGTCTTTGAACTTGAGAAGGCTCTAAGCTGCAGCAGTGGTGAGCACTTAGGAAAACTGCACTGAATAAATTTATGTTAGCAATTCTAAAGACTAGAAACTTGCATCTGGCTAAGTGGGTGTTCACCCACGAAAGCTCATGCTCCAAAACGTCTGTTAGTCTATAAGGTGCCACAGGATTCTTTGTTGCTTTTACAGATCCAGACTAACACGGCTACCCCTCTGATACTTGTATTTAATGAAATCTCAGGTTCTGGAGAAGTTAACATAATTGACTTTCCCCCACCTAGTGGGCAGGGAAAGCTTTAAACTCATTAGAGGCAAGTAGGTTATTTTAAGTCCTAGGAATGCTTACCTCCATCTGTCCCAAGGATGTTGAAAGAATTAATTGGTTAATGTTTATAAACTCTGAACAAGTAAAGTACAAATTACTAAGTTGATTTTGTATCTATTTACAATAGCAACAGTTATGGAAGGAAATGGAAAAACTTCTGCATCAAGTCATCTGAAAGTAAGTTTTGTATTGTTTATAAGAAAATTCTGCAGTCCTGGCATTATGTACTTGCAAAAATTTCAGAAATTGCAAATATACTGTATAAACTTGTTCATAAGCCAAATATGAAACATCAAAGAGTGAGGGTCGGCTTATAAACTGGTCTACACCAGAATTTTATGTTTTAAACTCCATGGAATCATTGAATTGAATATCTAATACATTGTCATTTTGTTTACTTGGAGCGTCTGCAGGCATGGAGCCCCTCAGCTCCCTGTAGCAGTGGTTCCCAGCCAATGGTCCTTTATGATATGTAGATGTTGGTTGTCAACTCAGAAGTATTGTTTTGGGGTTTTATTGTTCTTGAGAGGGGATTTTAAAAACTTCTTCTTTTGAGAAAATGTAGGTTGATTTCTTTGAAAGTTGTATTCTTTCTGTTTTCTCTTTATCTTTCCATGAAACTGGCATGCTAAGATTAGAACTGGATGTAAGTGAATCAGAAAAGAAGAGGAAGTTACAAGTGGAAGGTGGATCTATTTTTATCCTGAAGGCATATGCATGGAGTAATTAATGAATTTAACTCAGGATTTTTGTTTGTTTGTTTTTTGTCTCCGCTTTCCCCCGCCCAGTCTATTAAGATTTAAAATTAATTTTCTAGTGTGATAGGAAAGACAAACCAGGAATAGGGAACCATAAATACTACCTTCAAATTCAAGTTACAGTCGGTATTTCTCTATTTCCATGTTCTTAACTGGGCCTGAGGGGTGAGAAGGGTGAAAATACATGAATTCACAGTGCTAGGGGAGAGCTGAATCATTTAATTTTAACTGATAATTAATGTAAAACTAACATTCTCTACTTCCAGTTTCGCATACCAAAGAAGAAACCAAACACAAAGTCAGAGGATGTCCATGTTCAGTCCCCTTTGTCAAGGCTCACAGAGTCCCATCAATGGGACTGCCCTTTACAAGAGGTAAGTAGAAGCTACTTAATATCTGTTTTGTCTGAAACTTTTCAAAATGAAATGTGTTAGGAACACATTATACTTTTCTTGTTCGTTCTGAAATTGACCACTGTTTTCCATCTATCCAAACAAGGTCTCAGCTGCAGGAGTGTGGGTGGGGCGGGGCTGTCATTAACGAGACAGAGGCTTGGGTTGCAGTATGAGGACCTGATTGCAATATTGCCAGCCCCACATGTTCAAAAATCATGAGCCTGGCTTGAAACACCTCCCCCCACCCCCATGAGATTATCTTAAAAATAATTTTTAAAAAAAAATATACATTTGGGGTTCATTTTGTCTTCTGGTTTCTGAGTTTTCAGGTTAAACCAGAGGTTCCCAAACTTTCACAACCTGTGAACCCCTTTCATTAAAAATGTCAAGTCTCGCGAACCCCCTCCTAAAAATGAATATTTCCAGGGATTTTCTCCATTACCTGAGCATAAATTATAAAAGCGTCGATCTTGGAAATACTAAATTTGTTTTTATGACATGCTTATTACACACTATTTATTATTAATTATTATGGATCATTACAGTATTTTTATTACATTATGAAAATGGTAACACTTTTCTAAGATCTCACTTTTGTATCTTGTATCTCTTTGAATAAACCTGTTATAAGACAAGGCTCCTATGTTTCATCCAGGAGTATCAGATGTGAAACAGCATCAAGGTATTTAAGAAGTCGAAGAGTTCCTCGTACATAAGCATTTGGGTCTCAACCAGTCTAGGCAAACATTGCACGTTACAACAAAGCTTAAACTTGTTCTTCATAATAATTTAAAAAACAATACTAGCTGCCTATTAAATTTTAAAAACAGCAAAAAGTATCCACCTCTCTTTTCATTTCTTCTAAGGAGTCTTGAAGTTTAAATCTCTTCGGTGTAATAGATTTGGTTGCTTTGATCTGCTTAGCTCTTGGAAGTCCAGGGGCTCCGGGCTGCTGGCCCAGTGCTGCCCGGAGTCCCTAGGGACAACTCTGTCCGCCATTAGGGAATTTTTTCCCAAGAACCCCCTGTAACATTTTGCAAACCTCCAGGGGTTCACGAATCCCAGTTTGGGAACCACTGAGTTAAACTGATGTCATGTTGTGAAGCTTTTCTCTGCAACCATGTGGATTAGAAACTTACTTCAAAAAAAAAAATCAAAACTGAGATTCTGGACTCCCAGAGATGGGACTTAAAGAAAAACATGAAATAGTGTGAGCCTTAAGATAAAATTGTGAGAGTTGGCAACATTGTAATTTTGATATTAAGACTCATCCATGCCTAGACAGTCTTCTTTTGCTGAAAAGATTCCGTATTAAAGACTGTCTTAATCTTCTCCGTGATTTGTAGAAACAAATAATTACCAAGTAATTTACTTTCAAAATTCATGAAATGAGATATAAAGATGCTTGATGTCAGGAATGTATTATGACACTATTAAGTAGTATTTTAACTCACCACTGAAACGTCATTTCTGATCATGCCCACAGTATGTTAGCTGCTGTGCAAACAGAAATGATGGCATAGGCTCTGCCCCGAAGAGCTTAGGCTGAAGCTTTCTAAAGAACATAAAGGACTTTTGAGCACAAGTCCCATTGAAAGTCACTGCTCCTGAATCCATTAGGTGCTTGTAAAAAACTGCCCTTTACACTCTTAAAGACAACACAGATGGAGGGGATGGCACAGGGGAACGTACAGTTTAGGTAATCAGGTGGTGACTATCTATTTCCTAACAAAGTATTCTAAATCTGGAGGATGGGGGAGTTGGTTTGGTGCAAAATACAGATTCTCTTCAAGTGACCTACAATCTTGTAGAATCAGCTGCTTAGCTTTTTATAAGTTTCATGTCAGAAGAGTATGTTCAGGAAGAATCTCTCTATGAAGAGGTTTAGTATTCCCCACTTGCTGAATGTACTAAACCTAACCTTCTTCTAATTGCTAACATGTTTATCTTATGTAGCAGTTAAAAATAGATCTTGAAGATCCTCTCGTCCCTCTTTGATCTGTGTTCCTGTGTGTAACTGGGATCAGAGTGCTCGGAAGCAACAGGCTTCTCACTAGTAAACTGCCTTGTTACTCTGTGGTACACTCTTACCAGTGTCCTTGGCTCCTTGATCTCTGTACTTACTATGTAATTTTGAGTGCTACTGAGTTGGAGATTGCAGTATATATACCTCTACTCCAATAGAACGCTGTCCTCGGGAGCCAAAAAGTCTTACTGCGTTATTGGTGAAACCGCGTTATATCGAACTTGCTTTGATCTGCCAGAGCACACAGCCCCCTTGCTCCGAGCACTGCTTTACCACATTATATCAGAATTCATGTTATATTGGGTCGCGTTATATCGGGGTACAGGTATATGCACATATGGACTAATTTTTAAACATCACTGCTCTATCAGCTTGTTGTTCTTGTATGTATTTATGACTTCTGGATCCATCGTTATCTTCAGCTCTGTTGCTGTAGGCATAACCTCTGCATTTACTTGCTCCTAGGTTTTGACATTCTTGTTACCCTGTGCGTAACACCATTCAATACTTTTCTCTGGGGCGTTTCAACACTGCTCAGAAGCTAGGAATAAGGCATGTGATTCTCTCCAGCTACCTCCTTTTCTCACTGCTCCACTTCCCAATACCCTCACAATTATTGTGGAAAGTAATTGTAGCAAGACTTGCTCTGTCATTGCAATTTGGGTGTTAGATTATCTCCTTCTTGATGTCCACCTAGCTCCACCTTTAAGAAACACCTAAGCTTCTAATCTGGACAGCTCTTAGCTTTCTGCAGCTTCCCTATGCTCCTATACATCTGAGAGCTTCATTCTGGGCCTTGCAGTCACTTGGGTGTTTGCTCCCTTTAATAATAACACTGTTTAACCTTAAGGGAGTGCAATGCACAAGATTACTTTAAAATGTTTTACAAAGCTGTGTAAATATCAACCCATTCTACAGGTAGAAATGGAGGTGCATTTATAAAATGGGTTGTCCAAGGTCACACAGCAGGTCACAGTTCGGGAGCTGGGAATAGAACTCACGTCTCTTGACCTTCGGTCTAGTGCTCCAGCCACTGGATCACGCTAAAGCACACTAATTCACAGCCTCTGAGAGGCTGCATGACTATCATATTTTGCATTATTAGTCATCAACTGGAATTGAACCTTACGTTATGATAAGTCTTAAGTCAGAAGCATGTCAGCTGTGGTAGCCAACATCACTTCTCTTCCTGCTAGGGAAATTGGCAGATAAGTTCCCTACACTTTAACAAAGTTAATTGCTTGGACTGAGTGTCCTTTAAAATAATTAAAGTTTGGCTTCCTGCTATTACAGCATCCGTTTCCACTAGCCTCATTTCTTACCTGCTGTTTATTTACTGAGGGCTCTGTGTTTTAAGTCCTTTATTTGTATTTGGCCCCTTCTGATCTCTCAGGGTTTTTTTGCTTGTTTCTTCTTATTTTTTTTAAATTTAGCTCTCATGATTAAACAGATTTATGTTTCATCTGCATGTAGGAGCCAATGTCCATCTTGGAGATGTACTTCATAGTGTTGCCTGCTAGTTTTCTTCCTTATTAGATATCATCCGTGACAGGGATTGTCGTTGAAGCTTTCAGTGGAATTCCATTAGACAGATCTGTACTACACTGGCAACAAATAATGTCCCATTGTTCCCTGATGGTGGTAGAGATGGAGTTACCTGCTGTAGTTGGCAGAGCCAGCCTTACTATTTTTGGGTGGGCCTGCAGAACAGTTTTTTGCCACCAGCCTTTCACAGTTTTGGGGGCAATCCACCATGATCCACACCACTATGCGTAAGGCAGACCCTCAGGATTTTGGAGTGGGGATGGATACTTTCTTTGGGGCACAACCCAAACTTAGTTGATTCATTTGTATATATGTGTGTGTGTGTGTGAAATCTTCAGATTTCCCTTTGTCTCCCCATCGAAGCCTTCTACTGCAGAAGTGAGTGAGGCCCAGTTTGCTTGTGTGCTTTCAATCGTGCTGATCCATTGGCGTCAATTTATATGTTCTGGTCGGTCTCTCTCTCTTTCTCTCTCTCTCTCTGAAAGCTGATATATGCTCCTTTATCTCTTCAGCTCTCCTGAAAATAGAGGGGACAGAAAGGACATAAAGACTGTCTCTGGCTTTGGAGAACTCATTGGGTTTCTATAGTTTCTTGTTACTAATTACTGGTCAAAAAGGAACTGATGGTTTAGGGCATTAGTAACAATTGTGTCTCACCATTATGTTGTGAAACAGGGTTCTGCCATGCCACCCATCATGGAGGCAGTCTAACAGCTATAGTTTTTAACATTACAGAGCATTCAGATCTTAAAGTGAAGATTTGGTTGATTCATTTAGATCAGTGATACTCAGACCTCTGTGGTTCAGGAGCTAATTTAGCGATCAGCATTATCCAAAAGAGGCACAGTAGTATGAATGACAGGGAAATTTTTAGTTTTTATATGTATTATTCTCAGAGCAAATAAGTTAGTAACTTGGTGAAAGTTGATAACTTAATTGGTTAATTGCATAGTAAAAAGCATCCTGATTGGTTAATAACTTAGACTGATTAATAATTAAATCACACAGTGTTTTAATATCATGTGCTGCAAAGAGCAGAACGAGACACATTAAAGAGCCACTTGCGGCTTGAGCGCCGCAGTCTGGGTATACTGACATATATCAAATTAAGTCACTTGTTAAGGGAATTAAGCTAGGCAGATGTCTTACTGGCTCATGATTGATATTGAACAAACCCACTGCAAAAGCACATGTGCTCTTTTCTTAAGTAAAAGTTAATAATCCGGTTGTCCTGCACAAACAGTCAAATTTCTTAGGGAAAGGGCAGATTTGACACCTGGTTGGTGCTATTCATACAAATGCTGGAAATCATAGTGTTTTCAATACTTTATATTCTTTGAATTGAATGTCTGGTTTTCTTTGCTGCTGGCCTTTTATACTACGTAAGCAGTTATGTTCTTTCAAGCTCTGTCCTTCTCATCACTCTTCCATCTATCCTTACCTCTTCCCCATACGTTAACCGTCATTTCATTTTTAAAACTTCTTCATTATTAGACCTTTTTTTAAAATTGCAGTGGAAATTAAGGGCAAGAAATCAAGAGCCTTATCCACAGTGGAAAAGACAAAGGGACTTTGACAGACCCAGCTTCATTGGCGAAGGACCAACAATTGGGTAAGATGTCTCACATCAAAACTAGCTCATTTTACATTATAATGTTTTACCTATTCTGAGTGTTACAAACCTTTCTTGAACACAGGTATCCTTATTTTCTACACAATTATTAGGAGAATACAAATACTACTTTCATAACTCTTTAGAAAGCTCAAATTGAGATTAATGGCTAGGGATGTGTTTATGCAGTAATCGTATGGTATTATAAATTCATAAATAGATTACAAGTAGGGCTGACGATTAATTGTAGTTAACTCACACAATTAAAAATGAATCACAATTTAAAAAAATCATAATTAATCTCACTAAACAATAGAATACCAATTGAAATTTATTAAATATTTTTTCATCTTTTTCTAAATTTTCAAATATATTGATTTCAATTACAACACAATACAAAGTGTACAGTGTTCACTTTGTATTATTTTTATTACAAATATTTGCACTGTAAAAATGATAAAAGAAATAGTATTTTTCAATTCACCTCATACAAGTACCGTAGTGCAATCTCTCTGTTGTGAAAGTGCAACTTATAAATGTAGATATTTTTTTTATTACATAACTTAACTCAAAAACAAAACAGTGTAAAACTTTAGAGCCTACAAGTCCACTCAGTCCTACTTCTTGTTCAGCCAATCGCTAAGACAAACAAGTTTGTTTACATTTACGGGACATACTGCTGCTTGCTTGTTGTTTATAATGTCACTTGAAAGTGAGAACAGACATTCAAATGGCACTGCTGTAGCTGGCGTTGCAAGATCCTTATGTACCAGATATGCTAAACATTCATATGCTCCTTCATGCTTCGGCCAGTATTCCAGGGGGCATGCTTTCATGTTGATGATACTCGTTTAAAAAAAAAAATGCTTTAATTAAATTTGTGACTGAACTCCTTAGGGGAGAATTGTATGTCTCCTTTTCTGTTTTACCTGTGTTCTGCTATACATTTCATGTTATAGCAGTCTCATGATGAACCAGCACACGTTCGTTTTCAGAACTCTTTCACAGCAGTTTTGACAAATCACAAAGAAAGTACTAATGTGAGATTTCTAAAGATAGCTGCAATACTCCATCCAAAATCTGAGAGGGCTGAAGTGTGGAGCATGCTTTCAGAAATCTTAAAAGAGCAAGACTTGGATGCAGAAACTATAGAACCTGAACCACCAAAAAAAAAAAAATCAACCTTCTGCTGGTGGCATCTGACTCAGATGATGAAAATGAACATGTCGGTCCGCTCTGCTTTGGATCGTTATTGAGCAGAACCCGTCGTCAGCATGGACGCATGTCCTGTGGAATCGTGGTTGAAACATGAAGGATCATATGAATCTTTAGCACATCTGGTATGTAAATATCTTGCGACGCTGGCTACAACAGTGTCATGTAAATGCCTGTTCTCACTTTCAGGCGACATTGTAAATAAGAAGTGGGCAGCATTATCTCCTGCAAATTGTAACCAAACTTGTTAGTCTGAGCGATTGGCTGAAGTAGGACTGAGTGGACTTGTAGGCTCTAAAGTTTTATATTGTTTTGTTTTTGAATGCTGTTGGTTTTTTGTTCATAATTCTACATTTGTAAGTTAACTTTCATGATAAAGAGATTGCACTACTGTACTTGTATTACGTGAATTGAAAAATACTATTTCTTTTTTACAGTGCAAATACTGTATTTGTAATAAACACAGATAAAGTGAGCACTGTACACGTATTCTGTGTTGTAATTAAATCAATTTATTTGAAAAAGTAGAAGACATCCAAAAATATTTAAATAAATGGTATTCTATTACTGTTTAACAGCGCAATTAATTGCAATTAATTTTTTTAATTACTTAACAGTCCTAATTACAAGCTTTACTTTGTTGTAAGATTTCTCACAAAGTTGGATGGCAACATCAAACTAGGAATACAAATCTAACAGGTAATTGAGGCCTTGTCTACACTATGTGGGTAAGTTGATCTAAGTTATACTCCAGTTACGTGAATAACATAGCTGGAGTCAGTGTAGCTTAGGTTGACTTGCTCTGGTGTCACCACCACGCTGCGTCAATGGGAGACTCCCCCATTACTTGCCTTACTCTTCTTGTTCTGGTGGAGTACTGGAGTAAACTCAAGAGCGCTCTACAGTTGATTTAGCTGTTCTTCACTGGACCTTCTAAATCAATCCCCACTGCATCGATCGCAGCAGCATAGATCCCCGGTAAGTGTAGCCTAAGTGTGGCCTAAGTCAGGACATTCTTTGGCCTGTGTTATACAGGAGGTTAGATTAGATGATCACAATGGTTCTTTGCGGCTTTATTATCTGTGAATCTGTGCCAATTAAATTCTTTGAGATCCTTAGATGAAAACTGTTACTCCTTAGGTAAAGATTATTATTTCAGCACCTGCTGCTCTTGTGGCTTTTTTTCCCCCCAAATTGGTTTCCAGGTCACCTTTCAAATATATACATCACTATGGGATCTCTGACAGATCATAAATAAGTTGTTCTTGTCAGCTGTCAAAGGAAAACAAAGCCAACCAACATGATTAGCAGTAAGTACTGAGAAGTTAGATACAAGCATGTTCTCAGACCTCTTAAGTGAGTGAATGTGTGAGGTGGTGTGATTTATGGAATCTTTATACTGATAACCTTTTTTGTCATTGGTATGTTTTGGTTTGCCTCAGAGGTTACTAGTGAATTACATAGAAAACATCTGCTCTGTAGCAACTGGATAGTACGTATTGTGATGGGGCAAGGCCAGATGGCTGCAGTAAAGTACTGAGAAACAGGTATGTTAGCCCTACGCTAAACAAATCCCTAGTACCCTGGTAACCAAATGGCAGTTGCTCCAGGTTAATCAAGGCACCTGGAGCCAATTAAGATCTTTCTAGAAGGCAGTAGAGATAGCTACTTTAATTAGAACACCTGCAGCCA